>NC_034191.2:60453136-60490636 GCF_002021735.2 Oncorhynchus kisutch | reverse complement strand
ATGAGAACCCAAAATATAAGCTTGTTTTTCTCCAATGTTTGTAAAGAAAGTAAATGTAAACAATAACTGTATAGCCTCAAAACGTGGTTAAAACTATCATGTTGATATCATGGATATCCCTTGCTTCCCTAGTTCTGTCTATGAGAGTGGTTCCATTTCTCCAGCTACATCCTTCAGCTTTTTACCAAAACAGGGGCCTGGAGGCACTTTGTTATTGTTTAAACTGCTGATTGCCTCTTTAAATAAATGTGTACACATTTGTTTGCTAAAATAGAGAATGAAATGGTCCATGTCATCACTGTCTGTGAGTTAGGGCAGTAAAGAGAAAACACGTCATTTTCAGAGGGTTTTAAAATGACCTAGTTACTTTCAGCAACATCTAAGTGACATATGTTTTTGATACAGTTCATCGGAGGAATAGTCACATGCTGTCCAATAGATAAGCTTTGTTAAAGACGCTTTCAAATTGGCACATATAATTTTCCTCATTGAGCAAAACCTGATATATCGCTGCAAGCAGCAATGAAACGTGCTGACTTATGAGCAGGCTGAAAGAGACAGTAGCATGGACTCAATATCCTCTTTAAGTTGATCAAGTGAAGAGCAGTGAAGTTATTAGGGCTTTTTTTCATTTGTTTTTTTTATCGCCACCTATGGGTGTTGTTGTACTCTGATTTTGCCAATGTATATTTTTTTACAGTTTACAGTTGCCAATCGGGCATTGAGATGTTGTGACAATGGCGGGAGAATAATACGACAGAAAGAAGAATTCCATCAAAAACAACTTCGCTGCCAGCACCCCTAATAAAATCTATCAATGGAGATGTGTTCCAAAACTTGATGAGAAATGTGGGGGACGGGTGTGGGACGGGTGGGGGACGGGTGTGGGACGGGTGTTGGACGGGTGGGGGACGGGTGGGGGGCGGGTGTGGGACGGGTGGGGGACTGGTGTGGGACTGGTGGGGGACTGGTGTGGGACTGGTGGGGGACGGGTGGGGGACGGGTGTGGGACGGGTGTGGCTTTGTGACAATGATCAAGAGCAGCTGCTCCGACACGTCCACATCCGCTATGCGGGCGTCTGCTATTGCTGGTTAACGCTGGATCTGATTGAATCCAGGCCTATGTTGATTCCCAACTTTCAACTTAGCAACAGTGCTAAGAATGAGACAGCGCAAGCAGCAAATGTCCCTGGAATCTGGCGGTAGATAGTGACAGGGGAGCAAACAACAGTGGATAAAAGACTGGAACTATTCAAATATCAACAGCCAGTGTGAGACTTTCTGTACAGAGACAAACTGAGACTTATTGAGAGATTATAGTGAGACATTTGAGAAATGATGCTGGTGGTGTGTGTGACTGGGACTGTCCTGGGACTTCCCTCAGTGGCCGGCTCCCAGGTGGCCCCTTCAACCTCTGCGGATCTCCTGAGTTCACTGGAGCAGCGCAGCCTCAATCAGACTCTGGGTAACTCTGTGGCTGAGAGTTCAAAGCGTCCTTCTTGGGAGTTAATCCCTGTTGGTAACCAGAACAATCCACTTGACATCACCCAGTTCCATGATCTAAGAGGAACAAGCTTCAGGATACTCTCTAACTTGTCTCGCAAGCTTCACTGCTCGAACCCCTAATAATAATTAACGCCAAAAATAACAATGGGGTTTCTTGTAGCTTCTGTTACAATTGTTACAAGAAAAAGATGTAAATGTTTCTAAATACCAGGGTCAACAGCATCATCGCATTTCTCGTTCCATGATGGGCATATGGACACATGGCAACGTCCGCTCACTGATTTGCTGCACCCTAAAATAAAATTAAGATTTGTTTCAAGGCGGTCTCAACTCTGTCCTCAGTTCGTCCACATGGGCCAGCTCAGGAGAACCACTTCCAATGATATCATCAGTCTCTCAGTGTCTCTGTTTCTCTCCTCACCTCTCCTCTCTTCTCGTCACCTCTCTTCACCTCACCGGTCCTCTTTTTTCCTCACCTCTCTTCTCCTCACCTCACCTCTCTTCTCCTCACCTCTCTTCACCTCACCTCTCCTCTCTTCTCCTCACCTCTCCTCACCTCTCCTCTCTTCTCCTCTCCTCTCTTCTCCTCACCTCTCTTCTTCTCACCTCTCTTCACCTCACCTCTCCTCACCTCCTCATCTCTCCTCTTCTCCTCACCTCTCCTCTCCTCGCCTCGCCTCCTCACCTCTCTTCTCCTCAACTCTCCTCACCTCTCCTCTCTTCTCCTCAGCTCTCCTCTCTTCTCCTCACCTCTCTTCTCCTCACCTCACCTCTCTTCTCCTCACCTCACCTATCTTCTCCTCACCTCTCCTCTCTTCTCCTCACCTCTCTTCTCCTCACCTCTCTTCTCTTCTCCTCACCTCTGCTATTTTCTCATCACCTCTCCTCACCACTCTTCTCTTCTACTCACCTCTCCTATTCTCTCCTCTCCTCTTCTGCTCTCCATCAGGGAAATAGATTGGAGTAGACATCTCGCGCTCTTCATTTGCATAGCAATATGCCCCAATTTCCCAAGTGATTCTTAAACCATTGGACTCTCTCTCTTCTCGTTCTCTCTCTCTATCATTATTTATCTCATTCACCCTCATTATATTCTTGCATAAATCTTTTCTGTGATTGTTAGCATTTTGCTCACATTTTCATTTTTGATGTCAACTAAACCATAACAGTCATTTACATAACAAACTACAGCTGGAATCATTTTTTACATTGCCTATTATAGCACTGTGAGACACGACCCACTGGGCACAGATGTCAATTCCACTTCTATTCCACTTTGGTTCAAAATAATTTCATTGAAATGTAGTAGAAACCATGTTGATTCAACCAGAGTGTGCCCAGTGGGTACTATATATTATTTTATACTGCCATCTATTTTATTAGCTGTATACACAAATCCAGACCCAGTCATGTGTGTGTTTGTCTATAGCAGCATACTTATTGAGAGAGCACATCTGGACTGGTACTGGACTGGTACTGAATCTGCATGTCCTGGTACACATTCCTATGTAGATAAGGGCTTCAAGTCAATGAGAACAGAATGAATCAACTATGCTCCTTGTAACCATGCCGGGTGCTTCAGAAAGAGTGAGAGTGAGGGGGAGAGGAATAGGGAGGGAGAGAGAGGGAGACGGTAGGAGGAAGAGAGGGAGGGAGGGAGAGAGAGAGCGATATACAGGGGAGAGAAGAGAGGGGGGAGACAAAAAGAGAAAGAGAGAGGGAGACGGTAGGAGGGAGAGAGATAGAGACAGCGGAAGAGAGAGAGAAAGAGAGAGACTAATTGATCATGTGGCTTTCCAACTGTTCTCTATTCATTCTGGGTTTTCTGGTTCCTGTCCTCCTCTGTCCCAGTTAGTGAATGGATCTAAATCTACGCCCCAAAAGGCATCATATTCCCTATTCCCTATGTAGTGCACTATATAGGGAATAGGGTGTCATTTGGGACGTACACTCTGACTGGGACACGGCTGGTTGCCACTGGAGCCTTCTGGGGTCAGAGTTCAACCCAGCGTAAAATCACTGGCTTACCCGCATAATTACAAAGGGGACCAGTGCTTCCCATGCTCTCACAGAGGGAAGACACTCCAGTTTCTTTTGATCTGTGTGTGTGTGTGTGTGTGTGTGTGTGTGTGTGTGTGTGTGTGTGTGTGTGTGTGTGTGTGTGTGTGTGTGTGTGTGTGTGTGTGTGTATTAAGACCATAATGGTTCCCATCAGTGGTAGTGGTTGTTTTTACTGCGCCATCCTTTAATTTGGGGAATCAATGGTGGACCACACACACTCTCTGTCGCTGTCACACACACTCTCTGACCCTGCTCTGATCCTGCCGACCCTGCTTTGACCCTACTCTGACCTTGGTCGCCTCTCACACACATATCACTCATCTCTTTCTGTGTGTGCATATTTAGCGATTGTGGGTTTCTTGGGTGTAAAACTCCAAGAAAAGTTTCAGCATAAATTGCGCTGCAGATTATAATTCACACATCCTGACCATTTGAAGTATGATGGTGCATTTTCTCATAGGGATTGTATGTGTGCGAAAGGCAGATGTCACCCTTAGTGCTCTGATCTGATTTCACACTACACATGTCTCACACATCTCTCTCTCTCTCTCTCTCTCTCTCTCTCTCTCTCTCTCTCTCTCTCCCTCCCTCCCTCTCTCTCTTTCTCTAGGTAATGATCTGTTCCTAGTGGCAGTCCATGAGCTGGGCCATGCCCTTGGTTTGGAACACTCCAACGATCCCACAGCCATCATGGCCCCCTTCTACCAGTACATGGACACAGAGAACTTCAAGCTGCCCCACGACGACCTCCAGGGCATCCAGAAGATCTACGGTAGGCTAGCCTTCCTTTCGTTTAATACAACCATCTGCTTATATCATCAGTGTGGTGCCGGAGGGAGGGAGGGAGGGAGGGAGGGGAAGACCTGGGTACACCATCAAACCTCTCCTCCTCCTTCCTTCGTTTACTGTTCTTCCTCCTCCTTGTCATTTTGGTCTTCAAGGGTAGCGGGCAGGATAAAGCGGATGGGTCTTAACCTTTTCCCCTCTTCCTCCTCTTAAAATCAGGGTTGTATTGGAGAGATGTGTGTGCGTAGCAACATGAGGGTTTACCGTCATAAGGGATAGCATCGAGCGCAGACTCTGTTTCTGTTTATGGTGTGTGGTTTATCTCTCCATCATTCTCGCTATCATTATATAATTGCAAAGTGCTTTGCCCCCACTAATCCAGGGTCTATTTCAAGAGATTTAATTCAGTCAATGAATACAATCCCTGTGGTCCTCCCAGGAAGCAGCTGATCAGTTCACTGTACTTACTGACTGGGATGAAGATGATGATGATGATGATGTAACCTAGTGGAGTAGTACTGTTATCTGCTGATCCTATGGGCCTACAATCCCT
This sequence comes from Oncorhynchus kisutch, assembly GCF_002021735.2. Classification (NCBI taxonomy): domain Eukaryota; kingdom Metazoa; phylum Chordata; class Actinopteri; order Salmoniformes; family Salmonidae; genus Oncorhynchus; species Oncorhynchus kisutch. The sequence continues at coordinate 60,485,730 of NC_034191.2, read as the reverse complement.
GGGGATGATGGCCTACGGTCATGTGTTCATCCATGTATTCATTTGTTGGTTAGTTTGTCCGTTCATTCATTCATTAGTTTTTTGTTCATTCAGTCATTCACTCATTCAATCACTCACTAATGCATTTATTCACCCTCTCTTTTTCTATTTCCTAAAGCTGTCACCTCTGTGTAATAGTCCTATCACTGTTGTTGGCCCCAGCCTTGTTATCCGGCTGCATGATTGGCACCGGTCCTGTCCAAATGGGATTAATGATAATTGAATAACCCACAGCTATGGACAGACATCCATTGTAGAATTTCAGCTGTTTATTTATATAAGCTAAATAAGTACACCAACACTGAACCCAAGCCGCTTAACATTCAATAACACTACTGAACTAATAATGTCAAAGAATCACAGTCAATTCATTTAATAAGAACAAAGTGAGAGTTGAGTCTGTTTGGATAGCAGGGTTGAGTCCCAAATGGCACCCTATTCCCTGTGAAGTGCACTTCCTTTGACCCATATGCACTATATCGGGAATAGGGTGTAATTTGTGATGCAGGCTAGGTCTCCTTTTAATGGCTGTAGTCTAGCTAGGTTAACATTGGACTGTAATTGATGTGTTAATGATGACAGTGTGTCACGCTGCGTTCCTCTGTTCTTTATTCCCAATCTAAATGACTATTACATTTGCTAAGCCAATTGCACCACGTCTCTGTAACAGGTGGTTAGGGGGGATTAACGTCGAGTGTTTTGGTGGAACCCTTCGACACAAAGCTCCGCGGAGATTGACTCATGCGTGTCTGTGTCCTGTGTCCGTTGGCTATTGCGTTAGGACCAAAAGTTTCAGATACTACTACTTCATAGAGCCCTATGGACATAACATAGAGAATAGGCTGCGTAGACCCCACCTTCTAGCTCCGAGTCTACGGATAGCTACGCTATTGAGGAAAAATGTACTTTCTTTGCCTGTGATATGTGGTTGTCCCACCTAGCTATCTTAAGATGAATGTACTGTAAGTTGTTCTGGATAAGAGCGTCTGCTAAATTACTCAAATGTACTGTAGTCTTTTGAGCGTTTTTGTTCATTAGTTTGTTTGTTTAGTAATATTGTTGATGTTGTTTTCATTCAGGTCCACCAGATAAGGTACCCCAGCCGACCAAGCCTTTACCAACAGCCCCCCCACACCGCTCGCAACCCCCCTCGGACCCTCGCAAGCCTGACAGGCAGACGCGACCACCCAGGATACCTACGGGGGACAAGCCCAGCCAGCCCAACGCCAAGCCTAACATCTGTGATGGGGGCTTCAACACCCTGGCCATTCTGAGACGAGAGATGTTCGTGTTCAAGGTGGGAAGTCACTGTGTTTAACCATCCACTACTTCAACTACATTCAAAATAACTACCTGAGTGGCAATTACCTTTGGCCATGTGAGAGTTCATGACAGCATACAACAAACATACCACATATGACCAACACAGCAACTTCACAGCAAGATAGCACAACATCAACATGTCATGTTCCTGGGTGTGTGTGTGCATGCATACTCAAAGGACCAGGGCCCGCTTGCATAAAACACCTTCAGTTCATTTTCCCCTTATATCTTCCCTTAAAGTTTCCTTAACTTTCAGTCAGTTGCACAAAACATTTTAATGTGAATTTCCCCCTTAAATGAAGTGAAAAATTGAAGTGTGCCCATGAGGTCCCTTAAATGCTTCATTCAGTATGGATATCAATTTAAACAGCATTTGTGGAGATGAATGTTGCTTTCATCTGCTCTGGTTTACAAAAGAGAAATGTCAACCAACCAACTTAGCTACTTAGGTAAACAATGGAAGATGCACAATCCATGGCTATAAAGCTAGCTGGCTAGTTAACTATAGCTACTCTGTGAGCTTGCTTGACGTACTACAAAGTGATAGAATGTATTTTGAGAAAAAAGTAACTACAAGAAATGTGGTTTATTATCTTCTGAAGCAATATGGTTATCCTATCTTGATTGTAGAAGTTCTTTTTTTGTTATCTTACAAAATGAAAGCAACCTTTTTAATGGTACATTTTTGTACTTAATATTTTGAATATAAAGCTACAATCATCACGCACTCTCAAAAACCATTCCCATTATTATAATATTTCCCAGCATGCTCTATTTCAGGTTGATGTTTGGATTTTTTTGTTTCAATATGTGTGTTTTTGATTGATTGATTGATCTTATGCTACACAAAGATAAATTGCATACATAGTAGTTGCAGCCGTTATTGAAATGGTTGTTTCCATTTTTAGATGGTTTAGGTTGTCTCATTTATCAAATTTCCCCTACCTTTGGCAGTCATTCTAAATGCAGGTTACAGGTGAATAACTCAGGCTGGATTCCAATAAGAATTACTATCACTTTGCAAGCAGCATAATGTGACTTGTCCGATGTGGCCAGGAAACCAGGAGTTTCAGACCACTGTTTTGGGATAAAACTAGACTCAACATATGGTTTTATATGTCAGGTAGCAAAACTGATCTGTTAGTAGTTGGATTTATTGCACCCGGTTGTTTTTGCATGCACAAAACAGACACCCTGGGAAATATTCAAATACATTTTTACACCCTGCAGTGTTAAAACAACACCTAAAACCTGTTTAAGATGTACATTTTTGCCCCTTAAAAAGAAAAAAAGGGAAACGTTTACCTTTTCTAAATGTATGCTTCTGTGGACTACATATAGTAAGGTACTATCTCATCCCCTAAGGTACACTATTGGCTCTTTTAAGGTACGAACTGCAAGGGTACAATTATATATCTATAACTAAAGGTACAAACGACTACCTTACAGGATACCACGACAGTGACAAGCGTTTTTACCCCTTTAAGAACAAATATATACCTTTATTTCGGAGAGTGTGCTTTCAGTTAGTCAGGTCTCAGAGTCGAACTAATGGAAAGGCTCTGTGTGGGAGGGCTTCATATATGTGCCTAATATGTACTAATGTAGCAGATAACTGAAGCACTCTGGGTAGTGTGTATACCCGTAGTTATATATAGCTACAGAGTAGTCAGTGGTTTCTGTTGGTCAGGAGATTTCAAGCGTTATCATCATTGAAACTCAAGGGGACATATGTACTACACCGTAGCTCATGTAATTAGCACTTTAACATCTCTAAAATGTAACTCTCTTCCACATTCATTTTCTTGAGAGGCATTTAACATACTGCACTGTAGGATAGTCTACATATAGCACTTTATAGTGATTATGTAAGTGACTGAGTGACTCACACATTCTAAATGTGAGGTCTGTACGCTATGGCAGGGATGCGTTCCAAATGACACCCTATTTCCTATATAGTGCAATACGTCTGACAAGAGCCCTGGTCAAAAGTAGTGCCGTAAATAGGAAGTAGAGTGCCATTTGGGACGCAAGCCCAGGACTTGTTTGAATATCTATTAGCTTACATAGAAATAACATCTAGTCCAGATGGAATATGGTTTTCTCTTCCCAAACAAACCCCACAGTAGTAACATCATCTCAGTTTACCCAGAACAAAAATGCTGCATAATTTGGTTTATGTTTACGTGGTCTGTCCACGAGAGATTATCCAGTAACAAACCCCACAGTAGCTTTCTGTCCAGTAACAAACCCCACAGTAGCTTTCTGTCCAGTAACAAACCCCACAGTAGCTTTCTGTACAGTAACAAACCCCACAGTAGCTTTCTGTCCAGTAACAAACCCCACAGTAGCTTTCTGTCCAGTAACAAACCCCACAGTAGCTTTCTGTCCAGTAACAAACCCCACAGTAGCTTTCTGTCCAGTAACAAACCCCACAGTAGCTTTCTGTCCAGTAACAAACCCCACAGTAGCTTTCTGTCCAGTAACAAACCCCACAGTAGCTTTCTGTCCAGTAACAAACCCCACAGTAGCTTTCTGTCCAGTTTAACACAGAGTCGTGATGTGTCTATGCTTATGTATCCTCATCCAGAGACTCAGAGTCTCTGAGTACAAGGCCCTGGCAGCTCACAGTCAGCTAATGCACGCCCGCACACACATATACATATGCATACACACAGGAGGAAAGGGGAAAGCCCTCCAGGCAACACAAAGATCAGCTATGTTCTCCACCAAAGAGAAAGAGAAAGAGAGAGAGAGCGGCTGTTCTTTTGTGTGTATTTTTCAGGGGTTATAAATAGCTAGTATTCATTGGTTAAGTAGGCTAAAACACGTGGAACTCACTGGGGAAATACCCCTCTCATAGAATATTGCCAAACACACTTACACTGTGGTTTGGTTTATTTCATTTGAACAGTGATTCTACTTGTGTCTTACATTGCTTGGAAAAATCCTCATTCTCACTCGGCTTTACAAAAAACAGTAACAGCCATTGCAGATTTTTCTCTTCTCCTGTCTCAGTCCACTGTACTTAATCATGGAGACAAGGCAAATGGACAAATGTATAATATTTGTGTGTAGGAAAAACCTTCAGGCCAACAGACTCAGTGACCTGTGTCTCCATGGAAATGTCTGCCTAAGAACCCCTCTCACATGGTTTCTCCCTCCTCTCCCCTGGCAAAGGTTGGCGTGGAATGACCCGGCTTAGGTGATAGTCAGTAGTGGAGAGAAACATGAGGTTTCAAGACAGAGCTAAGAAAGACAGATAGTACGTCAAATAGTGTCCCATAGGGATCTTGACAAAAGTAGTGCACTATATAGGGAATAGGGTGCTATTTGGATGTACACAAAGGAACACAGGAAGTCTAAGTCTGATCGTTTATGAGTTTGGCACCTCAGCTCAGGGATGGATGGATAGATTTCCACAATAACGACTCTGTGGATATGAATCAAAACACTGGCCAACTACTCATGATTCAGGCCATGGATAGAGGTCATATTTAACTCGCAGATCAAAGAGAGCATTGACCAGTTTTATTTATTGGTTTGGTTTAGTGGTATTTCCCTCCAACCTTTCAACTCCAGAAAGAGTTGGTTTCAAGGGCTGTTGTACTATTGTTTTTTTGTTGTGTTTTTAAGCTGTCAATGAGCATATTTAACGGAGCTACAATGAAAAGAAATCACATTCCCTGTTCTAACCATCATCATTATCTCCTCTCATGAAGAGACAACACAAAATCACCTATTATGCAACTTCCTTTATCTATATGCATTTGAGCTCATTGTAATTATAGTGTGTGGCTTGAATCCGGTTTTCAAGAGAAGCTCTCAGCTTGTCCATCATCTGCAACAAAAGCACAATGCATGTTTTCTCCCAAATCCAAATGTGCTCCGCATGGTCAAGACACATCTAAGCTAGGTATTATGAGAGAGAGAGAGAGAGAGAGAGAGGGTGTGGGGGATTCTATTAGCATCACTTAACCAGCAGCAGGGGAGATGAAGAGGAAGTTAGTGCTACTCTCTGACTGGCTCACAGCTACTCAGAGCCAATCACAATCCCTCCCACACACATCAGACAGGAAGCAGGACGCTGAGAGTATGGATGTTCTGTTCAGGGTAACTGAGGTTGTCATGGTGGAGACCGACTGGTTAAGAGTGGGTGATTAACAACAGAGGGAGAGAGGGAGGGAGGTTGCGAGGGACGGATACGTAAGTAGATAAAATACATGATGTGTAGAGATAAACAGTTTCCTGAACAAATAAGTCCTCTAATTGAATAGCAATTTGGAAGGATGTTTACTACTCATACTTAGGGCTGTATTCTGCAATGTACATGAATTGGCTCCAGTAACAAGTAGAGTTGGAATCTTCATTAGTCTGTGCCTGTGGTATTTCCTCTGAAGCAGGTCTGTGTGCAGAGTGACTGTCTGTCTGGTTGATGGGTTACTGAGGAGGGAGGGAGGGAGTACGAGCGAGCTTTGGCTATTTTGGCTCACCTCGTCCTCCAGTTGATTGTGTTGGAAGACACGCTGTCACTACCTGCCAAGTCATTTAAAGATGAAATCTCCTCAGCCCTGAAAGACTGAAACACAGGTGGTCCCATAATGGGAAATAGGACTAGAGAGGATGGTGTGGTAGACCTACAATCGTTTTCAGCTGTAAGTTATATGAAACATTGAAGGAATATCATACGCTTCCATCAAACATCAAGAGACCCCTTGAGGGAGTATCTCTCATCATAACTACAGTTGCAGTCTCAAACGCTGGGGCCTCTTCCGTACCCCCCTGCCTATCTGACGTACCACAGTGATGTATAACGGAGACTTTCTGCATTCAGACGGAGTCACCTTTCCTCCTCTCCGCTCTGCTTTCAACAGGAAGAGGAGGGAACGGATGAAAGGAAAACACATGCTGTTCAGTAGCTTTCCAGTGTCCTTGACAGAGCTCAGAGCCAATGGTAAAACCATACAGCCAAGTCTGGATTTACAGTTATTACGACCCTGCCGTCTTCAGTGGTGGAGAGGAGGGGTTGAAGAGGGTCGGCAAGGTTTTAAGAGAGAACAGTAAATTGTACAGACATGACATGTTGCGTCCAGCAATCACCACCACATGATACCGTACATGCCCCAAAAAATTGCACACTTCCTTATGCTACCCCCTGCCTCCCATCCACCTCCTCCTACCCCCCTCCTCTCCCGTGCCCCTGCGTACAGGGATTGAGGGACACATTCTCATGCGAGAGCCCGATTTATACCAGAGCAGCAGAGAGACACTTCCTTCCAGTCCTGAATGTGTGAACAGATTTAGTGCTGGACTGGCTGGTCACACTAGGATGCAGTGGCAGAGCAGGAAGATTCATTCCTCTGTCCCTCCACCTTTCAATCTCCATCTCTTTGACTGTGACTACACCTTTTGTTTGGTAAATGGGGGTTGTTTCTCTTGTTCTCTCTCTTTCTCGCCTCCCACCCTCTTTTCCCTCCTTCCCTCCTTCTCCGCCCCTCTCCTCACTGCTCCTCACTGCTCCTCACTGCTCCGCCCCTCTCCTCACTGCTCCTCACTGCACCACCCCTCTCCTCACTGCTCAACCCCTCTCCTCACTGCTCCGCCCCTCTCCTCACTGCTCCTCACTGCTCCACCCCACTCCTCACTGCTCCTCACTGCTCCTCACTGCTCCTCACTGCTCCACCCCGCTCCTCACTGCTCCTCACTGCTCCCCACTGCTCCTCACTGCTCCTCACTGCTCCTCACTGCTCCGCCCCTCTCCTCACTGCTCCTCACTGCTCCTCACTGCTCCACCCCGCTCCTCACTGCTCCTCACTGCTCCCCACTGCTCCAACCCGCTCCTCACTGCTCCTCACTGCTCCTCACTGCTCCTCACTGCTCCACCCCGCTCCTCACTGCTCCTCACTGCTCCTCACTGCTCCTCACTGCTCCGCCCCTCTCCTCACTGCTCCTCACTGCTCCACCCCGCTCCTCACTGCTCCTCACTGCTCCTCACTGCTCCGCCCCGCTCCCCACTGCTCCTCACTGCTCCCCACTGCTCCTCACTGCTCCTCACTGCTCCGCCCCGCTCCTCACTGCTCCACCCCGCTCCTCACTGCTCCTCACTGCTCCTCACTGCTCCCCACTGCTTCCCCTCCTCTCTCCTCTTCAGTTGGGCTTGACGAGAAGAGCGTCACTTAACTAGGTGTCTTTCACTCATCCATCCCCACCCATGTTTCTCCATTCTTCCCTTCCTCCTTGTCTTAACTGGAGTAGTGTGCTTGTCTCTACTGCCTGACTTCCCCTCTCTGAGGCGGTAGGTAGCCTAGCATTTGAAGAACGTTGTGCCAGTAACCGACAAGTCGCCGGTTTGAATCCCCGAGCCGACTAGGCGAAGAATCTGTCGGTTGTGCCCTTGAGCAAGGCTCTTAACCCTGATTGCTCCTGTAAGTCGCTCTGGATCAGAGCGCCTGTTAAATGACTCTGATGTATACGTACATGTGCGTTGATGTACGAGGTCTACTAGGAGGTGTGTATTATCTCTGCTTATCCCTCTGAGGCGAACCCAGACCCTCGCTCCTTTCATCTCCACTCGTTTCTCCCCACTGTCCTCTCACCTTAACACACACGCACATCAGATCAGCCCCAATGGGCTTGTTTAGCCTCAGCTGACCTCATTGTTGACCTCTGTCACGTTCAGTCTCTCAGGGATGCCCCTATGCAGCTTTATGGCTGTTCTGTGGTTAGGTGCTCTTACTTACAGCACTTTTAATGCAGGTCATTTATTAGATGTCAGTTGTTGACTTATAGCCCTACATGCATACCTGCAGTGATATTTGCACTACATTGAGGAACATCTGTGAACTCAAACATTCAGAGTTAAGAGTTTTTTATTTTCTTGTTGTCCTTTTTTGACAGCTGTACCTCTGTCTAAATGCATCATCAGTATTGCAAGGTAGCAATACCTTGAGTCTGTTTGTCTGCATCTGTAACAGGTTTTCGCAAACAAAGCAGAAATGAAACAGAGCCATAATCTTCTGTTACAGGGGTTATAGTAGTTATTTTGATTAGTTTGGACATTTGGGTAATTCCAAGTGCCAGCAGAAATGGCCTACATCTCAAGTTGGCTCACTGTCCATATTTTCAGAGCAGGAGAAAGAGGGAGATTGGAACATTTTGTCTTCTACAGAGTCGAAAGGAATCAAATAGCTCCGATTTCACAGTTTGATCTGTTTTCAATTATCGGGCTGAGTCCCATACTGAAGAAAACGCTGAACAATTGAAATCAATCAGGGCTTAGTGTAGAGTGGAGGGGCCATGGGACGCTGTGTGTGTGTGTGTGTGTGTGTGTGTGTGTGTGTGTGTGTGTGTGTGTGTGTGTGTGTGTGTGTGTGTGTGTGTGTGTGTGTGTGTGTGTGTGTGTGTGTGTGTTTGTGTGTGTGTGTGAAAGTGTGTGTGTGAAAGTGTGTGTACATGTCCTCCACACACACACACACACACACACACACACACACACAAGAGAGCGACAGAGGGAGTTTGATAAATGGGCTGTGCAGGTTTTAATGTGAATAAGGCGTGGTGTTGTGATGATGCCAGTGATGAGGTATCTCTATCCTTCTCTCTTTCCCCCTCACTCCCCTCATCCTCTCTTTCTCTCTCCCCGTCTTTCGCCCCTGTCTTTCTCTCACTGTCTCTCTTCGCCCTCTCTCTCTACCCCCCCTTTCTCTGTCTCTTTCTTTCTGTCTCTACTTCTCCGAGGGCAGGTCACTGTGTGTTTGGCCTCTGTGGAAGGCTAGAGCGGCCATTCCGTGCCAAGGGTGTGGTGTCTTACTGAGCCATAATGTCTTTCTCAGCTGGGCCTGTGAGCTCTTTCCTCTGAGTTTTGGCCCAACTCTCTTATCTTCAGGTTACATCCAGCATCAAAAAGACAGGCACACACTTGGCTATGCGCATTTTTCCTTTAGATTGTTATATTTTTCCTCAAGTTTCTTTAAAAAACTGAGCCATTTGACCTGAATAGTTTAGCATGTTTACAGTACAGGTTACATACTAATAAGACTAATGGATGTTGATGCAGAGTAATGGAATCATCTCTCGGTCATTAAGCTTCACAGCTGTCAAACTATCCAGCTGGGTTTTGATTTCCAACAACACATTTTTAGCTTGTGTTGATATGTTGGTATGCCAGTGTGTTAATGACCCTTTCTCTCTCCTCTCCTCTCTCTCCCTCCTCTTCTCTCCTCTCAGGATCACTGGTTTTGGAGGGTACGGGACAACGCAGTGATGACGGGGTACCCCATGCTCATCAATGTCTTCTGGAGAGGACTGCCCCCCAAGATAGACGCTGTCTACGAGAACAGCGAGGGGAAATTTGTCTTCTTCAAAGGTAAGGATACCCACAGATGTATTATACATGATCTATATCAGGTATTGGCAACTGGCGGCCCGCGGGTCGCATGGCCCCCCTTTTGTAGGTTTTTTGGAGGGGCTCATTCTTACTTACTGTTGAGAGTTAGAATAATAGTACACAAAGTGCAATTTCGAAATTTGGTTGTGCATCAGCAGTTACTCAATTAGCCCATGTCAGCTAATTTTTTGGGGGTTTGGTAAGTTAGTCCAGCGGACAGCTATGTAAACTTGTAGTAAGCATGGTCGAATTACTGACCAGGGTGGGGCCCATTGATCATCAGTTATCATATTAAAAGCTGCACGCATTTGCCTCCAACCTACAGTATTGCAACATATGTAGAATAGCAGGAAATTAGCTGTAAAACTGCAAATTTTTCTCTTTTGCCCCTGACCAATGTTGCCCATCCCTGATCTGCATAATCAGACAAATCCTAGACCAAAAAGCATTTTCAATAGGATACAGTAGGATGGGTCCTGCTCCTTATTCTTGGTTATGTGTGTGTGTATGTATGCGTACATGTGTGCGTGGAGTGACGTTGCTGTAGTAGAAGGATTAACCAGAGGCTTATCTCTCTAGACTACGTGACTATAGACCCTGTGCTTACTGTAACCCAGGCAATTTGCCTCTTAATCTCAGACAGTCAAAAGCAGTTTGTCCTTTGAAAATGTGCGCGTGCGTGTGCTTTCATGCATTGTCTCTTCCATAATCAGTCCATTCAAATGTATGACCTCACTAGCCCCACTGCAGCACAGATTAGTCTATTCTCTGAGTGTGTTTACATCGTATAAACCTATAGCAGACGAAGGGGATGTCTCAATATATACATTTACTGAAAGAGACAGCAAATAAACAAACAAACAGACTTGTATACTCCCATGAGAGAGGAAGGGAGGGATGTGGGGAAGAGAGGAGACGGGTGTAAATCTGGGTCTGTCTTGATAATAACTACAAATCACAGATGGCTCGCAAACACATTTCTGTTTTTCACAGTTCCTCGAAAAACAGACTAGTTGTCCCCTGTGTACCCGAGAGCTCCTGAAATCCCTTCTTTCTTTCTTTTTCTCTTTTTCTGGTTGTAGAGTTGAGATTTCCGTGAAATGAGAGGGTTTATTACTATGTCCTGTAATAAAACAACAGTGAGCTTTAAAAAAAAGAAGAAAGTGACTCTATAGGTAACAATGTAGGCTACGCATATTCAAGTAGGTGTCTGTGGAGATAAGCATCCATGGACGTTTCTTAATTGACTTTGAATGCCTTATAAGGCAGCGCTATGAAGACGTTCTGCCGTTGTTTGCAGCAGACTCATGCAGACTCAAATGGCACCTCATTTCCTATTTAGGACATTACTTTTGACCAGGGAATATATATTTTCAATTTTTATATTTAACCTTTATTTAACTAGGCAAGTCGATAAAGAATAAATTCTTATTTACAATGACGGCCTACCCCGGCCAAACCCGGACAACGCTGGGGCAATTGTGCGCCGCCCTATGGGACTCCCAATCATAGCCAGATGTGATACAGCCTGGAATCGAACCAGGGACTGTAGTGCCATCTCTTGCACTGAGAGGCAGTTCCTTAGACCACTGCGCCACTCGGGAGTCCTAATTTAGAGAAAAGGGTGCCATTTGTGACACGGACTCCCTGTTTTTTAAAGCTGTGTTGTACAAACACTGAATCGGCATGTAAATTAGACCCTCATTTAAATAAATATGCATCGCTCATAACAACCTTGTTTCTTAGCTGTCTGCCTTTAGGACTAGGGATGTATATGTTTGGTGAAATCTGCTCATAAAGAAAGTCATTGACTCAATAATGTCCACTCATACACTGCTGACCTTTAAATGGGAGCAATGCGATAAGACAGAAAGTTATAGTATCAAAGTGCACTGACTGTAAGGTTGTGTCCCAATTGCCAACCTATTCCCTATATAGTGCCCTACTTTTGAACAGAGCCCTATGGGTTCTTGTGAAGCGTAGTCCACTATAAAGGGAATAGGGTTCCTTTTGGGACTTAGACTAAATGTAGAAGAGTAACTGCATCATCCCGTTAATTCGGTAGCACTGCATCCATGGTCTTTCTGATTAGCCCGACAGAAACACACACACACGCACACACACGTGCACACACACACACACACACACACACACACACACACACACACACACACACACACACACACACACACACACACACACACACACACACACACACACACACAATGGGTATATCAATGCTTGGTTCTAAGAGAATTATGCATCTATACAATCTACCACTCGGGGGAGAGAGAGACAATTTAGCTACGTATACTGCTAGAGCCAATCAATGATTTATTTAGCTTGGCCTTGATTATGTTTCGTTTCTTTATACATAGAAAGCTAGCCTACACGGTCAATGCATGCCCTGTGTTTTGTAATGTTTTGTGTGGTCACTATGTGAAAGAGTGTAGCGAAAGTGTGTGTGTGTGTGTGTGTGTGTGTGTGTGTGTGTGTGTTTGATCTGTTTTCAATTACTGGTTCCATACAGAAGAAAATGTCGAACAATTGAAGTCAATCAGGGCTTAGGGTAGAGTGGAGGGGCCATGGGACCCTGTGTGTGTGTCTTTACGTAAAGTGTGTGTGTGTGTGTGTGTGTGTGTGTGTGTGTGTCTGTCCGTGTTTGTTTGTGTGTGTGTGTGTGTGCGTGTGTGTGTGTGTGTATGTCTGTGTCTGTGTGTGTGTGTGTGTGTGTGTGTGTGTGTGTGTGTGTGTGTGTGTGTGTGTGTGTGTGTGTGTGTGTGTGTGTGTGTGTGTGTGTGTGTGTGTGTGTGTGTGTGTGTGTGTGTTTACGTAATGTGTGTGTGTGATCTACACACATATACATGTGTGGTCCATGTGGAGGAGGAAGGAGCCTGTTGTTCTTGGCACCTTGCCCAGACTCAATGATCACCATCCCCTGTACAACACTGTACAACACTGTTTAGACATTGTTAGGAGATAGCAGGAGATTAGCAGTGTTCACTGCAGGAGGAACATCTGAGCAAACATTAAATACTGACAGTTAAAGTTAAAAGATGTAGTCAGTCTAGTCTGAATCATTATTTACTCCCCAAATATTTCACCCTGGTGAGTTCTGAGAAGCCCCTTATGTCCAATATCCCTCACACCCCTCTTAACACACACACCCAGCCATACATACACACACACACACCCCAATGCCCCCTGACAGTTTACCCAGACTTCCTTAGTGCCTGTGCCAGGGGGAGGGGCTTGGCAGGGCTGGAGTAACCGTGGTAACCATGAGCCTACTATGTATGGAGCATGAGAATAAAACAGGTGTAATGACAGGCATTTCCTGTGACATGGCCCTGTCACGAGAGCTAGGCTATACTCCTGCGACCTTCACTCCCCTTCCTCTTCCCCTAAAACCATCTCCAACCTTCACACATATCTATGTCCCACCCTCACTCCCTCTCCCTACTTCCCTACTTCCCTCCCTTCCTCCCACCACAATCACAGTTGCCCTTCTCTTCCACAGACATTAAAACCAGTTCATTTCCTCCCCAGACCTATGCCAGTGAATAAAAAAAACACTTCCTGGGCTCACCAAGTCAAAACCGTGCCACAACCTAATTACCAGAAACATATCACTCCTCCTCATCCCTCTCTACCTCCCTCCTCTTTCTCCATCCCTCTCTACCTCCCTCCTCTTTCTCCATCCCTCTCTACCTCCCTCTTACTCCCTCCTCAACTCTCTCCTCCTCCCTCCGCTCTCTCTATCCCTCTCTACCTCCCTCCTCAACTCCCTCCTCCTCCCTACACTCACTCCATCCTTCTCTACCTCCCTCCTCACCCTCCATCCCTCTCTACCTCCCTCCATAACTCTCTCCACCCCCTCCGCTCTCTCCATCCCTCTCTACCTCCCTCCTCACCCTCCATCCCTCTCTACCTCCCTCTATAACTCTCTCCACCCCCTCCGCTGTCTCCATCCCTCTCTACCTCCCTCTTCACCCTCCATCCCTCTCTACCTCCCTCCATAACTCTCTCCACCCCCTCCACTCTCTCCATCCCTCTCTACCTCCCTCCTCACCCTCCATCCCTCTCTACCTCCCTCCTCACCCTCCATCCCTCTCTACCTCCCTCCATAACTCTTTCTACCCCCTCCACTCTCTCCATCCCTATCTACCTCCCTCCTCCTCCCTCCATTCCTCACACAAGACAACACTTCCTCAAGTCTCGGCTTTGCACCTCTCGAACCTGATCATAATGAATAACACTATATGGACAGCACTCCTGCTTTGAGACACTTCTTGAATACAGGCCCTGGCATCTAGACTCTTAACGCATTGCCCCATGTGGCACCCTATCCCTGAGCCATGGTCAAGTGTAGCGCACTTTTTAGGAAATTGGGTGCCATTTGGGACTCAGTGAAAAAAAAAAAAAAAAGACTGCTGTAACAGTGGTAAACCTGCCTGGTAGAAGACCCAAGTGTATCTTGTCCCCACTAGCAGTGAGGAAGATGGTTCAGGAGGCAAAGAAAAGACCCAAGGGCCACAGTTGGAGACGTACAGAACTTGGTTTTATCTTGGGGTCAACAAGTCTCCAAATCTACAATTAGATGCCAACTCCATGCCAGTAGGCTATTTGGAAGTGTTGCCATAAAAAAAAGCCTTTATTTAGAGCAACCACCACATGTAAACGCCTGGAGTTTGTTAAACCATTGACACTTTGATTGGAACCAGATGAGGGGGAAATAGAGCTCCACGCACACCAGTGGTGGGTTTGGCCTCAGAATAAGGATGCGTACAAGTATGCAAAAACAAACCTCACACCTACTTTAAAATACGGTAGTGGATCTTTGATTTTATGGGGCTTTTTTGCATCCACTGGTCCTAAGGCCATTGTTAAGGTCAACGGCATCATGAACTCTACCAAATACGAGGCTGAAACTTGTCCACAAGTGGATCTTGAATGTTTGTTCCGCCTAAATGTCAAGTCAGACCAAATAATGCAAATATTAGACTAATGCTTAGATATTGTAGTTCCCTACTGAACCAGCATTTTATGATTATTGATTGTTCCAGAGAGAATGTTCTGTTCAAGGATAAGGTATTATCATTGAACAGATGACCCAGACTAATATATTAGATGACCCACTTAATATATTATCATGTGGTTATATATAAACAAAATTGAAAATGCTGCAACTCTTGTGCAATGTGATATGACTCTAACAACCTCGCTGTACTGTAACATTCATGATCTCCAGTGATGTAGTAGTCTAGCAACAAACACTACAGCTTCAGATATGGTACACCTTGGGGTTCTGAAACTGATTTGGTATGGCAGGCTCACGTTAGGCAGGCTGGATTATAGTTACCCTGCCTGGCCAACCAAATGTCATCCCCAGGTTTTAGTAACCCCTCCTGGCCAACCAAATGTCATCCCTGGGTTAAATCCCCTCAGTGCTGGTGAGTGAGTGGATGCGTCCCAAATGGCACCCTATTCCTTCTATAGTCCAATACTTTTGACCAGAGCCCTATGGCAAACGTAGTGCACTATAAAGGAAGTAGGGTGCCATTTGAGACGTGTAATGTCCCAGCAGTCCCTCTGAGCCCTGTTGTCCTTGTGTCTCTTCCAGGGAAGCAGTTCTGGGTGTTCAAGGACACCATGCTCCAGCCCGGCTACCCCCAGGACATCTCTATGTTCGGCCACGGCATGCCAACCCAGAGCATCGAGACCGCCGTCTGGTGGGAGGACGTAGCCAAGACATACTTCTTCAAAGGGGACAGGTGTGTACACTGAGCTGAGCTGTGTGTGTGGGTGGAGTGGTGTGTGTGTGTGTATGTGTGTGTGTGTGTGTGCGTGCCTGTGTGTGTGTGTATGTGTGTGTGTGTGTGTATGGGTGTGTGTGTTTCTAATGTATTGGGTCTGGGATGCCTATGAAATTGTGAGATGTGTGTTTTGATGTCTGATTATCCCACACCCTAATCCCCATGGCTGTCTGTTCAGGTACTGGCGCTACAATGAGGACATGAGGACAATGGACCCAGGCTACCCTAAATCCATCACTGTCTGGAAGGGCGTCCCAGACTCTCCACAAGGAGCCTTCGTAGACAAAGCCAATGGTATGTCCACCTATCTATCCCATAATACCATTATTACTAGACAGTAACATAATGACACTCACGTCTCCCTATCTATTAATCCTCTCCTTCCATCCACTAGACAGTAACACTCACATAATGTATACCAAACATAGTCTTTACTTTAGCCTCGTAACTACACATTTTAATACCTTGTAGCTACAATAGCTATGATTTTAGTAGCCATGTTTTGACAGTATATTGTAAGACCCAGTTGGAATATGGGGAAGCAGAAAACAAAATAGCACAGTCTGCTGCCCAATCCGGTTGAGGCCAGTTGGTCTGCACAGAGGGTGGGAAAGATGAGGTTTCGATTTTTTTTGTCAGGCCTGCGGGCTAGACTTATTAGACAAGTGGATCGTACAAAAAGCCTGAGAATGGCTCCTATTGGTTGGTAATGGCCAGCAGGGCGGGGTTTGAGCGGACCTGGCAATGCCTCTATGGGAAAAAACAGGCCAGGTTGGGAGGCGGAGCACACTCATGCCATCTGTCCCCGTCCCTCTCAAGGAGAACTGCCCCATCCTACCTTCAGGCTATGCTCAAACCCTACACCCAAAACCGAGCACTCCGTTCTGCCACCTCTGGTCTCTTGGCTGTCACAACCCTACTGGAGGACTGCTCCCACTCAGCCCAGTCAAAGCTCTTCTCTGTCCTGGCACCCCAATGGTGAAACCAGCTTCCCCCTGAAGCTCAGACAGCAGAGTCCCTGCCCATCTTCTGAAAATGTCTGAAACCCAGGTAAACGTCTGGTACCATGGTAAATGTCTGAAACCCAGGTAAACGTCTGAAACCCAGGTAAACGTCTGGTACCATGGTAAACCTCGTAAACCCAGGTACACGTCTGGTACCATGGTAAACCTCGTAAACCCAGGTAAATGCCTGGTACCATGGTAAACGTCTGAAACCCAGGTAAACGTCTGGTACCATGGTAAATGTCTAGTACCATGGTAAACGTCTGAAACCCAGGTAAACGTCTGGTACCATGGTAAATGTCTGAAACCCAGGTAAACGTCTGCTACCATGGTAAATGTCTGGTACCATGGTAAACGTATAAAACCCAGGTAAACGTCTGCTACCATGGTAAATGTCTGGTACCATGGTAAACGTATAAAACCCAGGTAAACATCTGCTACCATGGTAAATGTCTGGTACCATGGTAAACGTCTGCTACCATGGTAAATGTCTGGTACCATGGTAAACGTCTAAAACCCAGGTAAACATCTGGGACCAAGGTATTTTCCTACCAGCACTGACTTAGTTGACTTAATTGCTTTATTGAGGGAAGGTGAATTCCACGATAACGGAATTGAGCTTTGATTCAGATTTTTCACTTTACAGTGTATGCCAAACAAAAACCATTGATTTCAAAGTTTAACAAACCATACAAATCAAATCAAATCAAATTTATTTATATAGCCCTTCGTACATCAGCTGATATCTCAAAGTGCTGTACAGAAACCCAGCCTAAAACCCCAAACAGCAAGCAATGCAGGTGGAGAAGCACAACTCTATGCACAAGGACTATTTTGAACATTTTATGCTGAACATTTTATTATAACACATTTACTGGAAAACTGCAGATGTGAAGTTTGTAACGGAATTATGGTAAACTCTTCATCAGGTTTTTATGTGACCACATTTTCCTAAAACAATGTTAAATATCTGCTCTGAATTAATATTCAAAGATGTTGCTAGGAGTGTGTATTGGAGGCGAAGTCAGGTGCAGGAGAGCAGAGTGTAGTGAACAGGCACACTTTTTATTCCGGTCAAAATGACAGCACAAAGTAACATAAAATGTGCCCAAAACACGGAACATAGAACAAAAAGTCATGCGCGTAACAATATCCACAATATCAAAATACACATAACACAAACAATCCTACACAAAGACATGATGGGGAACAGAGGAATAAATACATATGAAATTATTGGGGAAAGAAGACCAGGTGTGTAGGGAACAAGACAAAACAAATGGATTAATGAAAAATGGAGCTGCGATGGCTACAAAGCCGGTGACGTTGACCACCAAACGCCACATGAACAAGGAGAGGAGCCGACGTCGGCGGAAGTCGTGACAGAACCCCCCCCCCCCCGACGCGCGGCTCCAGGGGTGCGCCGACACCGGCCTCGGGGACGACCCGGAGGGCAAGGTGCAGGGCAATCCGGCCAGCGACGGTGGAACTCACGCAGTAGTTCAGGGTCTAATACATCAGTCACCGGAACCCAGCACCTCTTCTCCAGACCGTACCCCTCCCACTCCACGAGGTACTGAAGGCCCCCCGCCTGAAGCCTTGAATCCAGTATGGAACGGACGGAGTATGCCGGGGCCCCCTCGATGTCCAGAGGGGGCGGAGGAACCTCCCATACCTCAGACTCCTGGAGCGGACCAGCCACCACCAACCTGAGGAGAAACATGGAACGAGGGGTTAATATGGTAATCGGGGGGAAGCTGTAATCTGTGACACCACTCGTTCACTCTCCTCAGGACTTTAAATGGCCCCACAAACCGCGGACCCAGCTTCCGACAGGGCAGGCGGAGGGGCAGGCGGAGGGGCGAGAGCCATACCCTGTCCCCTGGTGCGAACACCGGGGCCTCACAGCAGTGACGGCCCGCGCTGGTCTTTTGGCGCAGCGCGGCCTGCTGGAGGTGACCATGGGCGGCTTCCCAGGTCTCCGCCGCGCGTCTGAACCACTCGTCCACAGCAGGAGCCACGGTCTGACACCGATGCCAGAACCGGCTGGTACCCCAATACACACTGAAAGGGGGAGAAGTTAGTGGAGGAGTGGCGGAGCGAGTTCTGCGCCATCTCTGCCCAGGGCACGAACACCGCCCACTCCCCCGGCCGGTCCTGGCAATAGGACCGCAGAAACCTGCCCACATCCTGATTCACTCTTTCCACCTTCCCATTACTCTTGGGGTGGAAACCCGAGGTAAGGTTGATCGAGACCCCCAAAAGTTCCATGAACGCCCTCCAGACTCTCGAAGTGAACTGGGGACCCCGATCAGACACTATATCCTCAGGCACCCCGTAGTGCCGGAAGACGTGTGTAAACAGGGCCTCCACAGTTTGTAGGGCCGTAGGGAGACCGGGCAGAGGGAGGAGACGACGGGACTTCCATCCACAACGACCAAGATCGCGGTGTTCCCCTGTGAGGGAGGAAGATCTGTTAGAAAATCACCACTGATAAATCCACGATAATCAAGAATTTCAATAAGCATTTCTCTATGGCTGGCCATGCTTTCCAACTGGCTACCCCAACCCCGGCCAACTGCTCTGCACCCTCTGCAGCAACTGGAGCCTCCAACACTCTACTCAGCAAATTGGATGCAGTCTATCACAGTGCCATCCGTTTTGTCACCAAAGCCCCATATACTACCCACCACTGCAACCTGTATGCTCTCGTTGGCTGGTCCTCGCTACATATTCGTCGCCAAACCCACTGGCTCCAGGTCATCTATAAGTCTTTGCTAGGTAAAGCTACGCCTTATCTCAGCTCACTAGTCACCATAGCAACCCCCACCTGTAGCACGCGCTCCAGCAGGTATATTTCACTGGTCATCCCCAAAGCCAACACCCCATTTGGCCGCCTTTCCTTCCAGTTCTCTGCTGCCAATGACTGGAACGAATTGCAAAAAAACACTGAAGTTGGAGACTTATATCTCTCTCACTAACTTTGTGTCAGCTATCAGAGCAGCTTAGCGATCGCTGCAGCTGTACACAGCCCATCTGTAAATAGCCCATTCAACCTACCTCATCCCCATATTTGTTTTTGTTTTTCTGCTCTTTTGCACACCAGTATTTCTACCTGCACATCCTCATCTGCACATATATCACTCCAGTGTAAATTGCTAAATTGTAATTACTTCGCCACTATTGGCCTATTTATTGCCTCACCTCCTTCCTTCATATGCTCACACTGTATACAGATTTTTCTACTGTGTTAATGACTGTACGTTTGTTTATCCCAGGTGTAACTTTGTGTTGTTGTTTGTGTCGCACTGCTTTGCTTTATCTTGGCCAGGTCGCAGTTGTAAATGAGAACTGGTTCTCACATGGCCTACCTGGTTAATAAAGGTGAAATAAATAAGAAAAATAATCAAATACTCTGCTCTACTATACTGTACTGTGCTGCCTAAACTTGTGAAACATAGATGTCTATGATTGGTTCAGATTTGGCCAGGCCAGACTGAGCAAATTTCAACTTCTTTTCAACGTCAATGGACAACCGGTGTGGTCAGTTCTCAGTGGGTGAGGATGCTTGTTACAGTAAATGGAAGGAAGGTAGGGGGTAGGTGTCATGGTAGGTGTCAGTAAGAGCCAGTAGAGGTGACATTAACCGGAGAGAGAGAGAGAACAGGGAGAGAGCGGCAGAGCGAGAGAGTGTCTAAGACCCCTTTTCCATCTGTTTGGCCAGAAATCAAAACCTTTGCATATTTCCACATTTATAAGATGGGAAATGGTTGAAAAATGTATATATGCCTTAATTTCTCAAAAATGTATGCTCTTAGCTTTCATTTGACACCCAATTTGACACATAAACAAATGAACTTCTCACGTTGGTGCTCATGGGTCCTTTCACATGGAAAATGCCCAGGAAATGGACTTGCAACAATAGCTGGGTGAGACAACCACATGTCTTAAGATGAATGTACTAATTGTGATTAGCTCTGGATAGTGTCTGATAAAATGACTGAAATGTAAATGTAATGACGATGTGGGAGAACAAGTCACCTCGAAAAATGTACCCTGATCATCAATCATTATCAGGGCGAGTGACAGTAGGGTAGGCTATACTCCACTGTTTATAGATGTTTGGTTAGGTCAGTGTGACTGGGATCTGGGATGCTTGAACAGAGGTGTGTGTTGTATCGCTCATCCGCTCCTACACACACCTTCACACAGTGCTCAGTCTTATGGTGGGATTATTTGTCTCTCTGAAATGAGAGACAAACAAATACATGTCTGTCATTGAACAACTGGGCCATGATTAGATAGTGAAAAACCACACCAATCTCTTCTATAATTTCTTTAAATAATAAAAGCTAATTTACCAACATTTCTGAAACTGGATATGGAAAATGTGTATATAGGGTTTTGGAATTAAACTCTTCTTTCGCCCACACCAGTCAGAGCTCAACTAAAAGCCAAGTCTCTCCCTTTCTCTCTTTCAGGACACTGCTCTCTCTCGCGCGCGCTCTCTCACTCCCTGGGTTGCTAACCGTAAACAACTCAGCTGCCCATGTGATTTAGAACCCCATTCTCTCTGTTTCTCTCTCACTCTCACTCTCTCTAGCTCTCTCTCTGTTTCTCTCTCTCTTCCCTTCTAAAGAACTCCTCTGCTCTGTGCACTTGGAAATAGAGCGCATATCTCATCTATTCTTCCCTCTCTCTTTTCTTTGAAGAATTCATGAATAATGCAGAGAGGTATAGAGGAGAGGAGAGATGAGGAGTTTAGCCAGGTTGTCATGCTGGGGATATGTCACTGGTTTACAGTGTGTTTGTGGTCCAGTGTTTCAGGTCATCCAAAGAGGAGTAAGCACTTGTCTTTATCACTGCCCGGGCTTTATTCTACTGGCCTGTAACCCCCAGGGATATATTGGGCGCCTGGAATAGAGAGAATTACAAACTACAGGGAAACAAGTTCTTTACCAACCTCAGATTGACATCCAAATGAATCCTGTGGAGACCATATTAGGACACTTAGACTGTGAACAGATTGTACTTAATTGTATTCTCTCTCTCTCTCTCTCTCTCTCTCTCTCTCTCTCTCTCTCTCTCTCTCTCTCTCTCATCCCCCTCTGTCACTTTCTTTCCATCACTTTATCTCTCCAGGTTTCACCTACTTCTACAAAGGGAAGGAGTACTGGAAGTTCAACAATCAGAGGTTGCGAGTCGAACCCGGTTACCCCCGCTCCATCCTGAAGGACTTCATGGGCTGCGACTTGACCCCCATCGACCCCGAGTGGCCGCCCACGGAGGACGTCGACATTGTCATTGAGCTGGAAAACGAGGCCAACACAGTGAAGGCCATTGCCATCGTGATCCCCTGTGTCCTGGCGCTCTGTCTTCTTGTCCTGGTCTACACCGTCTTCCAGTTTAAGAGGAAGGGAACGTCCAGACACATACTGTACTGCAAACGCTCCATGCAGGAGTGGGTGTGATGACTCTGGGTGACACACAGGGGTCCGCTAGTTGGACCAATATGACTTTATTATACCCTCTAGTATAATGGAATCAATGGTCCGGAAATGACATCCAGACAGGTGGTGGCGGTTGCAGTACGTCGGTGACTCCACTATGATCTGATCTCATTTTAGGCCTACTCCCAAGACTCCCCCGTCTTTTCAAATGGGGGCGGGAGAGGGTGGGGCCTTTGCCTAGATACCCCTCCACCCTGAGATTGAACAGAGGGTACTGTTATTTTGTATCCCTTCAACCCCCATTCCTAGCCCTGCCCTTTTAGGACGGCGCCTGGTGCAACCGCTCTTAAACGGGGAAGAACTTTCATGTGGCGTTCAACTCTTCCCATGGTGCACTGCGTCAGTCATCTTCCTGTTGTCATATCAGGCTGTCGCCCAATCAGAGGAAAACAGCCGGTTCTTATCTACAGAATCTTAGGTCTTAACCCCTACTGCACGCGCTCAGAAAGACAAAAGACCCCCAATAACAAATCTTGCTGAAGTTAACCACCGAGTTACCAACTCCTGTCTCTTTTTATTGTTTTTTTCCTTCAAAATATAATTTATTTTTCAAAAATGAACGTTTTTCCAGTCCCCTTTAAAACAGTCCTGAAGAAAAATACAACCCAAACCAAATAAATACTTTTTTCTCTTTAAAGAGGAGGCTTTTTTTTTTCTTAATCATTTTTGCTATCACTTTCTTTTTCGTTTCTTTTTTCTATCCCTGCTCTTCTTGATCGTTTATGCAGTGGAAACCTTGACTGTTGTGGCAGTCTGTCTCAAAAACAGGGGCCAAAATATTTTGCAATATTTTTAATCGCCTTAATTAAAGATCAATTGTGTTCTTCTTGTGTTTCATTTTCTTGTTTTTTGCTATTTTGTATACTGCTTTGTTTGTTTATTTGTTTACTTGTTTATTGAAAGAGCTGTTGGGGCCATATTGGTTGCTATCCAAGATAAATAGTCATGGGTTCAACAAGCTGCGTGCCAAATGATACCCTATTCCCTAGATACTATTAGTATATAATATCTAGGGAGTAGGGTGCCATTGGGGGCACAGGCCATGTTCTATTACCCAGAGGCCTCAGCGCTGGTTTGCCAGACCACCAGAACAGGAGAAAGATTCTGCCTGTATATAGAGTTTAAGATATTAGTCAAAATAGGGAGGATGACGGTTCTTGAAAAAAAGTCACTAAAGTTGAGTGTTATGGTATTGTTATGGTATCTGACTTGATATATATATCAGTTTGATAGGAACGACTGATAAGTTAAAGAGATTAAAATGCTGTTACACTATAGATTTGCTTATTGTTTGGTCCTGTCAACCGACACTTACCCCTCTGAAATGGTAGTTCTGTATTGGTTAAGTTTGCATCCCAAAATAATTGTATGGTCTTTGTAAACGTACGGACAGACCGTATTTAATCTTCTTGACTGCCTTGTTGAGAGAGTTCTACTTAAGTCACAGACGCCTACTACCCATGATGCACTTGTCTCTCGACCGAGGACCATTAGGAGTGACAGTGACGTCAGTCAAGACAATGCAGTGTCTTCTCCCGTGTCCAAGTGCATGCAAGCATCTACATCCACGTTTGGACTGCTCAGAAAACCTCTAGGAAAATAAAACAGAAGAAGTGGAAACAAACCATATGGACAAACCGGATTCACAGATACAGCAGTTTGTTCCTCCAGTGCTTGAAAACAGGTTGCAGTTACAGTTCGGTGGAACATTCCTGCAGGTTCCTTGTATGCGAATAGATCACACCATGTGGCATGCAGCTTGACCAGTGGTTCTGCCCAAAGCTTACGGAAGGACTCGATGACGATGCTCAAACTCTTGAATATACCTTGTCTGCATCTATTTGTTTATGTTTCATGGCTGCGGGTTCCCTTTCTGGTACTAATAAAACAAAAGAGTCATTGGAACCTCACGATTCAAATGGAAAATATCTCACCGGAGCTATAGGAAGCAGGCATTTAGGTCATTTCTTGGTAATTGGCGAGTTAGGTTAGGTTGGCCAGAGGAAACTTGATTTGATTTGGTCACCGAATTCTAAAAAAGTAACTAGTGTCGTTGCTTCATGGTGAGCAGTGTTTGAATGTGTGTCTGTTTCATGATAATGGTTTCTACTTTCTTTCTTTTTGCAAAAACAAATGCGACATCCTTCTTCCTTCTTCGTGTAAGATTGGGACAATGGAAAATGTCCTGACAGAATTAATAAATTGATCAGTATATGATTAAAAAATGATGCCTTGAAACTCATTGTTTATATTTATATATACATGATATACCCAATGAGGTTGTGGCGTAAGGGTGTGTTATGTGAATAGTTTTGCTATGGGGGTTTGAGGTGGGATTTGACATCTTTTAGCTACATGTGTAAGCTCTCCCCTTGCCCCTTGCCCCTTGCTGTGTTCTTAATGGTAAATCCTCACCAAATCCAAACCTCTTCTGCTCACAATCCATTTCTCTCAGAAGAGATTAACTCACACATGTCTGATGTGTAGAAAACAACTCAATTGGTTTGAGATGTCAAGACACAGTACAGTGCTCTCAATAGACATGTACTTAAACCTTATTTACCAGACACTCAGCAAGTATACGGCAGCCAGGACAAATACAACAAACTCTAAATATATTCTCCAAACTCTAGGGGGATTTCCTTAGTCTAATCCGACCACAAAAGGAAAAATGACAACATTTATATTTCAGACTTAAACCATGTTGATGTTTATGTGGGAAATACCAAGACTGAAAGCTCAACATCCTTCTAACTGGTATTATGTGTCACATTAAGTCGCGTGATAAAAATCAGACCTTTTAAAGATATGCAGGCATTTAAAGGACCACTCTGTGATTCTTACAGCTGTTTTGGATCATTTAAAAGCATGCTGGATAGCAGGCTACAGGGGCAGACGCCAGACAGTAGTGTTTATTCTACTGCCACTGTACTCCAGTCCAGACGGTAACTAACTGCCATCAACAAAGAGGTCGACCCAGTTCACTTACTTGGGCTTTGGTTGTGGTCATGAACACACATACGAGGAGTAAGACGATAGCCCTACTGTGGCTAGAGAGTTCACTGTTCCCCCGTCACAATACAACTCAGCTGCAAAATGGCGTCTGTGCTGTGAGTCTGACTTAGACAATGGCATAATGGTTACAGTTATGTTTAGGGCACAATCCAGCCATGGCTTTCTTTCTAGGGCTTTTTGTCTTCTGTTTGCACTTTTTACCACTTACCAAGTGATGCAAATACACTCCTGTTTCTTTTCAAATGCCTGTGTGTGTGTGTGTGTGTGTGTGTGTGCGGGCGTGTTTGCCACATGCGTGTCTGCCTTTTACATCTCTAGCATTACTTACCACTGGCTGTGTGCTTATTCACAAATGTAAGTCCGGGTCTCTTGTCTACGTCTACATGTCAGTCAGTGTGTGTGTGTGTATCTACGTCTGTATCTGGTTCTGTAGCTCGAGACTGGAGCCTGCACTATCCCTTGGAGACGTGTTGCTCTGGGAGGCAGGCTGAAACATTGGTGCTAACCGAACCTACAGAACACTAGCCAGGGCTGGAGCTATGGCCATGCAGGGCTAGTTTTATGGTTTTTCTTTCTGGTTTTTGGATGTTTTTTCCCCCCTATTCTGTCATTGACTTAAACTTGAGTGATTACAACGTGAACAAGAGTAATACATTTTCATTTAACACGAGTCGTTACGGTGCAGTGTTTAATGGCTGTAGGTAAATGGAAAGCATATATCATCCTGGTGGTTGTTAATGTAATGTATCCCAGCAGCCACTCTGCTGAGAGACTAGGGTCGCTACTAAAAGGTCACAGGGTCAAGTAGTCACCCAGACCCAGTGGTGTATAGCCTGCGTCCCAAATGGTACCTTATTCCCTTTATAGTGCTCTGTGGGCTCTGGTCAAAAGTAGGACACTATAAAGGGAATAGGGTGCCATTTGGTACGCTCCCATAGCTTACAAGGTCTGATGGTATGGAGGAAAGAAAGGAGGGATCAAGAAATTGAAAAGGGGAAGGTTATTTATGTTTCACTGTAATACACCAGCGATTGGAAGTGGGTTGGAAATACAGGTTGAACCTCTGTTTTCTGGAATAGCGAAGAAATATAAATAATTGTTCAACCATCTTCTTACCTCTTCTCACCATTGTCCACATCTGTTATCAACTTGTGTATCAGACAGAGAGTGGAGGGGTTAACAGTGATAACCACAGGACTTGTGTGTGTGTGTGTGTACTGAGTCAGATGTATGCTGTTCCATTGTATATGTGTGTGTACAGTATGTGTATATCAAGGGGACTGACCCCCCCCCCCCCCCCCCCCTTATGCAAACACTATGCTATGTCTTCATTTTCCTGTATTCATGTCATTACATTTGGGGAGGGGTCTTATTAAGATAAATAAGAAACATAATGAACTACACATTAACCATCTTTTGTATACTATTTTCCATCTTACATACATGCTGAGCATCATTCTCTACATTGTGTTGTATCAATGGAGCCTGGATCCATCTTGTTGATCAATAAAGACATTTTAAAGATGTCCTCATTTGCGTTTTGTCATGTTCATGCAAGTGTGATACTAACACATCTTTTCCATGTCAACTTTCAGTTTGTTTTCCATTGATGTTCACTAATATTCATTCGACCTCAGCAATATAAAATAAGTGAAATCACATTTCAGCTGTGTTTTCACTGTCATGAGCCAGGTCTTACTATGGCTGCAGTAGAGTGTTTATCAAGGCAGGAAAGCATTTAACTATTTCCTCCATGGATGGTTTGGTCAATTAACTATTTTTACATCTTCATTATTGCTCTATCCATACAATACCACACCAGGGGTCATGTTGGGTCAAATATATCTTCCCACAGCACCTCAGTACTTTTACTGAACCTCCCACAAGGATAAAAACATTTTTAGGAAGGAAGTGACAGGTGAGAGGTTTCTCCCAGGCCTTCAGTTAGCTCCCATATAGAAACAAAATACAGTACATTGAGTTCCATTCCATATATAAACTGTACATTAGAGTTCCTTTCCATACAGTACAGTACATTCCTCTCCAGCTGTGGTAAAGTAAAGGTCTGATCCCAGATGGCACTCTATTCCCTATATAGTGCACTACGTTTGACTAGGGCCCATGGTCGAAGTATTGCACTAAATAGGGAATAGGTAGCCATTTGGGACACCCTACTCTAACGCCTGGCTGTATCCCTTGGCCTCCAATAAGGTGTTCAGAACACACTGGATGGACATCTGTTTTCAATTTCTATCAATGGTTCCAAAGTTTCCCCCATTTCAATGATACTTGCTGAAATGTACTTAGAACAACATCTAGTGTGGTATGAAAACATATTTAAGATGTGTTATATGTTCCAGACACTCAAATGAGATCGATCACTTAAAGGATCCCTGACTGTACAGTACTTTAGCTGTTTTAATCACTGACCCATGATTCAGTGTTTCCCAGGAGTTGCTTGAGACCTGAAGCCTGGTGTTAGCTCTCTGAGAGAATGCCTAGGCTTTAGCGCAGTGGGCAAACATAGTCTTACAGGAGACCCAAACTAAAACAGTTATACTGTCTAGTGGGTCTCAGTCCTAGGTGCGTACATACACACTGAGAAACGACAACTTGGCTATATACACGGGGTACCAGTGTACATTGAGGTAGATATGCACATATAGGTAGGGATAAAGTGACTAGGCAACAGGATAGATAATAAACAGTAGCAGCAGCGTATGTGAGGAGTCAAAAGAGTTGGCGCAAAAAGGGTCAACTATTTGAACCAGTCTTGTTGATGTGGAAGGGGGTTTGCTTGGCTTCCATTTCCTGTTGTCCACCATCAGCTCCTTTGTCTTGCTCACACTGAGGGAGAATTTGTTGTCCTGGCACCACACTGCCAGGTCATTAACCTCCTCCCTATAGGCTGTCTTAATGATGGTGTTGGAGTCGTGCACGGCCACGCAGTTGTGGGTGAACAGGGAGTACAGGAGTGGACGAAGCGCGCACCCCTGAGGGTCCCCCGTGTTGAGGGTTAGAGTGATGGGTGTCTTGTTGCCTAGCGTCACCACGCGGGGTCTTCCCGTCAGGAAGTCCAGAATCGAGTTACAAAGGGAGGTGTTTAGTCCCAGGGTCCTTAGCTTAGTGATGAACTTGGAGGGCACTATGGTGCCAACCTTAGCTTGGAGGGCACACAGGGACTATGGTGGTCTGCTTGAAACTGGGTCAGGGAGAGATTGAAAATGTCAGTGAAGACACTTGCCAGCTAATCATTGGTGATCGCTGTTCTGATGTCCAGAAGCTGTTTTCGGTCATAGGAAATTATGGCGGAAATATTATATGAAAAAAAGTTAAGATCAGAGTAAATAAATTGGTCAGGAGCCAGTAAAACGGCAGCTATCCACTGCAGCACCATTTCCCTTTTCAATTCTACACTTATTCCACATTGGTTCAACGTAATTTTATTGAAATGGCGTAGAAACAATATGGATTCAACCAGTGTGTGCCCAGTGGGAAAATAATTAGAAAGAAGAAATAGAAAAGGAAAGAGTGAGAGAGGACAAGAGAAGACAGGAGAAGACTAGAGAGGAAAGGAGAGGACAGATGCATAGTCTTAGACTAGCCCAACACTCCCAGGCTGGCTATACGACTGGTCATACAGTACAATGCACTATACATCCATGTTTAAAACTCATTAGTAGAGAGGTTTCATAGGGTCGTACAGGAGGAGACAGAGACCAGAACCCAAGCTACGGTAATGATTGGAGGTAGTTATTGGTTTGAGACTTTCCCTACACTACACTTCTCTGTGCATTCAGAGAGACAAAGCTTAGGTAATGATTGGAGCATCCAGGTGAAATTAGTTCCATTTATCACTCCATTGATTCCACTACCATTCCACTACCCAGCATGCTGTGCTTTGTGCCCCGCCTGCCTGCCCTTCTACAGTCCCTCCCCTCCTCCCTCCTCTCCTCTCTCCTCTCTTTCACAATCCAGCTACTGGAAGGATACACTCAGTGGGGCCTGAAACTAGCTCAATGTTAAAGTATATGTCAAGAGTGAGGAAAAATACTTTGAAATTTGAAATGGTTTGTGTTTTCCTATTTGCAGAAATAGATCTGCAATCAATAACTGTCGTCATTTAGATTAAGTATCTGGCCTGAAAACTTTCCCATTCTTTGTTCATTTGCAGGAGACTCTCAACTATAATTTGTCCCCAAACACTTCTCATTTCATCTTTCAAGAGAGCTCTCAGCCAGAGTCAGATCCAACACCAGAGACTATTATTTTTTTCAGAGACCATTAACTGCTCTCATTTTGAGGGGCCAAACTTTTGGGTGAGAAAGATTTATATCTGATTGATGTATCGCATTTCCTAACCTTTCAGTGGAATACACTGTTACCATGGCACTGTTACCATGGTGTGTCTGAGAGAAATAGAAATACTCTACAGTTGTCTTCTGAACCAATTGAGCGTTCACACCGGCGACTCACACCACTGACTCCGGTTTACAACTGAATAATAGGTGTGGGCCCTGGTCAAAAGTAGTGCACTACTTAGGAAATAAGGTACCATTTGGGACGGAGTCAGTGAGAATTCAAGCATGGACTTAAGACGAAAGGTAACAATAGTTTCTGCTGAATATGATACATTATCTCCTTTGTCTGAGAGGTGGGACGTGGTTGGATGATCATCAGACGCTAATGCGTGGATTCACCTGTGTTTTGTTACCATTGTCATGGGGATCTCCTGTCTAAAGACGTGCGGTCAGCCAGGGTAAATGATGTGGTGATATCGATCTAATCCATCTATCCTCTCACCTGCTCTCGCTCTCCTCTCTCGCCCTCTTTCGCTCCCTCCCTGTCTCTCACGCTCCCTCTCTCCATGAGAAAAAGAACAGTAGATGGGATTTCCATTTATGTGTTTTCCCATCCCTACTTTAGTCTTTGAAGAAGAGACCAAGGGAAATGATGTTTCTGGTCTCAGTCATGAGAATGAGAGAGGAGGAAGAGAAAACGAAAGGCTGGGAGAGAATGAAGGAAAAAAAGACTGAGTGGGAGAGGAGAGAAGAGACGTTCCCTGAAAACTGGCAGGGGTGGATGAGGTCAGTGATGACTGCAGCAGATGTTTCAGCTGCCACTGATCATGACAGGATACAACTTTGCCATGTACACTAGTTATTTATTTCACTGCCAACAGAAATATCTTATTTTACAGACCTCTTGAGGGGGGGGGTATTAAGTACACATAGGCCTATTATTGAGATACATATTTTTACTGTACAACATAGTCCTGAGGGCAATTCTATATCTGAATTTCTGTGGTTCTGTAATCTCCATAGAAATATAAGTAACCCAACCACTCTGTCAACATTGACTTTTTGACAATGTACAGAAGTCAAATAGCCCATTTCCAAAAATCCATATATTGAATGAATGCGGCTGTTAGTCCTGTGAATTCTTTCTGCGTTCAGAAACTGTGAAGTTTTTTTCTTGATTGTTCTCAAAAGAAGACCTGAGAGGGACACAGGCTAGCTAGTCTACAGACACACATGTGATCTCTTGCACTATTCTGAATACCTCAGCAACACGTTTTTTTTTTATAGCAAACATTGCCACAGACATTTTCCCTTTGCTTTCTCTCCTCTGCTCATTTATTTTCTCATGGGTTCCTTGTGGAAACACAGGTTTAGGAAATGTAACTCATTCATTTCAAAAACTGAAAAACACTGGCTACTCGTTAGTCGGCAGTCTGATATATTTACTTTCCATTTATTTGTGTTGTGTCTAGCCTTGTGAAGTTAATTGTGTCTTTGCTCCAGTTAGTTTTGTGTTGGGCAGCCTATTGGCAACAATGTTAGCCTCATATCCACTTACACTGTTCAGGTTCGGCTCCCTAGATCCACAATTGTACAGTATAGCTCTAACAGACCATCATGTTTAGTTTAGTGTTTCGTGTTTAACAATTATTTTCTGCTGAAAGTTTTACACTGAGCACAGAAAGTTTCATACTCAGTGAATGAGTGATCCATCATTTTTACAATAGCAAACCAAAGTCCACATTAGTTCTCACGGAAAAACTGTCTCAGATTTTTTGCTCACAAATCTTCTTTTGTCCTGTCCAGGGGACAGTCTGGAGAGTGTGTCCCTGGCTCCAGTCCTACTGAGCTGTGTCCTCGTGGCAATCTGCTGCACGAAATTGCATCCCAAATGGCACCCTATTCCCTTTATAAAGCACTAATAATTTAGCATTTTTCAAACAGCTGAAACATTTTTTTTCCTGCAATCTGGAGACATAATCATTATGCCTAATTATATGTAAAATATATTAAATATATATATATAATAAAACATTTCTGCAAAGGTTAACTAAGCATACCTCTTTACCTGTTCAATTGTCATTTTAATGACAGGGTCACGCTGCCTGTTATAAATAGCACATGTCAATATACTGCACTAACATGCATAGGCTATTACATCCAAATTGCAACACAGCACATGGAATCATAACGCACATCATCAATACAGGCACATATCATGGCATCGGAATTAATACACAAATATCATGATATTATCATAAGGTGCTAGATTACATTGAAACCAAGTATTTTTCTTCATATCTAGCATACCTCTTGAGCTGTCTGTATCTTCCTGAACCTTCATTTTTTTTAAATAAACTAAATATCTCTGCATCTCTGCAAAAAATCTGGGGAAATGATTGAAAAGAATGTGAGTCTTATTCAGTACATTTACTAATTGCTTGCTTTTCTAAAGTCTAGCAAACTTGCCAGCAGACACGCAAGCTAAAATGATTGATAGCCTGAAATGGCTTGGTAGCTAGGTATGAGGTTGGGAGATTAGGAACCTATCTAGCTGGCTACCTAAAGCCAACTTCATAACATTTCTACGTGGCTGGTATTACAGAGAAACAAAACATTTGAAGTATTATTTATTCAGCAAGAAGGAATAGGCTACATAGCTTGATCAAATAAAATTAACAAACATACTGTACCTCCTGCGAGTCCTTGCCGATCACTGGCAGCTAAAATGAAATCAAATGCTGTGTGTGTCTCTCTGCACTCTCACTCTTGCTCTGTGTTACACCTTGGAAGGAACCACTTACTAGCCCCATATTACCAACATGTGACTAGAACATACTATATTATATTTGTTCTTCTGACATTGGGACACTTTGTTAAAGTACACAACAAATGAGATGCTCAAAACATGTACATGTTCACATGAGCTATCATTCCAAGGTGTTTACTAAATGGTTTGCTGAATGGAAAGCTGAGAGTAAGGATGGTCTGTTCCTCTAAGTGGTAATTTTCCTCCACCATCTGTTTGAACCATCACTTCTTGTCCCTGTTCTCCCTGCTCCCCTCCCTGCTCCCTCCCTCTCTCCCTGCTCCCTCCCTCTCTCCCTCCCTGCTCCCCCCTCTCTCTCTCCCTGCTCCCTATCTCTCTCTCTCTCCCTGCTCCCTCTCTCTCTCCCTACTCCCTCTCTCTCTCCCCTCTC
>NC_034191.2:59558394-59755894 GCF_002021735.2 Oncorhynchus kisutch | reverse complement strand
GCTGTTCTACATGAAGGTATTAGATTACCTGTTCTACATGAAGGTATTAGATTACCTGTTCTACATGAAGGTATTAGATTACCTGTTCTACATGAAGGTATTAGATTGGATGCTGTGTTTTTCATGTTCCCGATGCGGCCTTGTTTACCCCTGAGCGGTGTGTGTTCTCCATGCTCCGTGCTGCCTTCTCCACTACAGCCTATTAAAATACATGCTCTCTGCCTCAGATCATTAGACAAGTCTTAATCCTTCCACTCCTGTGATGTTCTATAGAGTTTACACGGGGGACATAGCCAGTGAAACTCCTCTCTGTACACAAGGTAAATGGTAAAACAGGGAAAGGAACCTCCTGTTCTTTCATCGTATTCCTCTGTTCAGGTAGAGGAGGAACACTCGTAGAAAAGGATCTGCTGAGGGATGGGTGTCTATCAGGGTAAATTAATATGGATTATTTTATTACGTTATTTTGTTTCCACACCAAAGTAAACAAGTGTACACTCTTACACATAGCCTAGTGAACACATACCGCTCAACACTTTGAGTGAAGTTGCTCTAACGCAGTGGGTAGTGCTGGACCTCCTCCCAGACCGGACTAGACAGTAGCACCTCATTAGGCGTGTAAACCAGGGAAGAGGTGTCAGTGTTGTAGCTAGGAGATTAGACCTTCCTCTTCAAAGGGCCTCCTGGGTATTACAGGGCCGGTGTTGATCAAGTCCCATTGACCAAACAGGAAACAAAGGATGTGGAATCACTGATAATGAGTCTTACCTCCATGTTCCTTCCTCTAACCAGCCTAGCAGGTGAGATTTGAGTGACCTGTCCTCCTAGGGAGGATGTTTCTACACCCTCAACATGGTGAAAGGAAAGGAACAGCTAAAGTGAAATAGGACAACCGGTTAGTTCACTTGCTGGTTGAGAACAATGTCATCCTACATTGTTCTACACTGACTGATTTATCTCGATGTTATATTTGACATGATTTATACACTTACTTTCTCACTGTTTCTCTAACTGTTATTGACTGAATTTATTTAGCCTCTGTTAGTTGAAAAAGCGTTTATTTATGTCAGTATACAGGCACCAATCATCATAAATGTGCATACGTTTTCCATTTGTCATTGAAAGCCCTACTCTTCTAAGCAGTGACGACTGTAACGCTATGGTCAACCACATATCTCCTCTTCAATACTACAGTAAGAATCTTAAGGACAGAATGTATAGTGTCAGCATGCTCCAAATCTCTCAGCCTCTTAGCTTCTCCTTTCGTCCTTAGCGCTTACACAGGAAAATCGCCTGCCTGACTGGCCTCCGTGCCACCTTGAAAAAATATTTCACGTTGAAGAAAGAAATTTCATTTTTTAATAGTTAAACGTCAGTGACCCAATGCTTTTTCATCTTTCCCTCATAGATGTTAGGGAGTATGGGATTTTTCGTATAGATTTATTTTTTGTCAGCGACATCAATCCTTTACTGTGTCTACCAGGCAGAGGTAATGGAAAATGTTACTGAGTGTTATCTACTATCCTCAGTTTAAACAAGGGCTGACATGCCAGGCTGGACTCCAAGGCTACTGAGCATCCATCTTGTGTCCTCCTCCTCCTTCAGCTGGAAGTATTTCTGTTGACCCATGCTCCTTCTATTTTCTGCTGTAAACGGGATAGAAGAGTTGTTGTGTGGCTATAGGAAACTGTAGAAGGAGAGAGAGAGAGAGAGGGAGACAGAGAGAGGGAGGGAGAGAGAGAGAGCGAGAGAGAGAGAGCAAGAGAGAGAGAGAGAGAGAGAGGGGCCTTTTCAACTTTTGTCAGTGTATTGTTAACTGTTGATTTCTAATAGTTTTTGCATTTGGGCATTGACAATGTAAACATACACTAAAAGTATTTGGACACCCCTTCAAATGAGTGGATTTGGCTATTTCAGCCACACCTGTTGCTGACAGATGCACACAGCCATGCAATCTCCATAGACAAACATTGGCAGTAGAATAACCTGAACTGAAGATCTCAGTGACTTTCAACATGGCACCGTCATAGGATGCTACCTTTCCAACAAGTTAGTTTGTCAGACTTCTGCCCTGCTAGAGCTGCCCTGGTCAACTGTAAGTGCTGTTATTGTGAAGTGGAAAGTGTCTAGGAGAAACAACGACTAAGCCGCGAAGTGGTAGGCCACACAAGCTCATGGAATGGGACCGCTGAGTGCTCTAAGGCGTAGCACGTAAAAATCGTCTGTCCTCGGTTGCAACGTCAGCACAAGAACTGTTCGTCGGGAGCTTCATGAAATGGATTTTCATGGTCGAACAGTCGCACACAAGCCTAAAATCACCATGCACAAGGCCAAGCATAGGCTGGAGTGGTGTAAAGCTTGATGCAATTAGACTCTGGAGCAGTGGAAACACGTTGTCTGGAGTAATGAATCACGCTTTACCATCTGGCAGTCTGATGGATTAATCTGGGTTTGGCGGATGCCACGAGAACGCTACCTGCCTGAATGCATAGTGCCAACTGTAAAGTTTGGTGGATAACAATTAATGGGCTAGTCCCCTTAGTTACAGAGAAGGGAAATCTTAATGATACGGCATACAATGACAGTCAAGACGATTCTGTGCTTCCAACTTTGTGGCAACAGTTTGGGGAAGGCTCTTTCCTGTTCCAGTATGATAAAGCGAGGTCCATACAGAAATGGTTTGTCGAGACTGGTGTGGAAGAACTTGACTGGCCTGCACAGAGCCCTGACCTCAACCAACTCGGGGGGGGGGGGGGGTCCCAAGTGGCGCAGCAGTCTAAGGCACTGCATCTCAGTGCTAAAGGCGTCACTACAGACCCTGGTTCGATTCAAAGCTGTATCACAACCGGCTGTGATTGGGAGTCCCATAGGGTTGGCTGGGGTAGGCCATCATTGTAGTAAGAATTTGTTCTTAACTGACTTAAATAGAGGGGACCAACTCCATATTACTGCCCATTCTTTTGGAATGAGATGTTTTATGAGCAGGTGTCCACATTCTTTTGGTCATGTAGTGTATGTTTCCCATGCCAATAAAGCCCCTTTGAATTGTATTGAGTTGAGAGAGACCGACAAACAGAGAGCAAGAGAGAGCGATGGAATATCCACTTAAAAAACTAACATCACATCTCATGAATGAGTGTGTTTTGTGGATTAACTCAAAATGTAAATTTTGAGTGAGATCTGCAAAGATGAATAGCTACACCCAACCAGACACAGTGAATGGCAAAGGAAGGATGAGTGTGTGGGATGAGAACAAATGGCTGTGAACCACTGAGACATGCCGAAGAGATATCACATCAAAGTTTTTGAAGACGGGTATCCAAGGGTATGTTTTAAGTTTGGTATGACTTTCTAACAAGCTGTGAGGGACTACAAAAACAGAGTTTTATGATCCACATAATATCGTCATTACCCAGTTTACGGCCGCCAGGCCTCTTGGGCTGGAGATCACAGAGCCGGATCTGACCCTTGTTTCATGTCGGCTGATAGCGAATAATTTGCCACCTCTCTCACTCTCCTTTCTCTTCTTCTCTCTCACACACATATATTTATATCTCTCTCTCCTTCTCTATAAGCAGTCTTTGATGCAGTGTCAAATGTCTTTCTCTTCAAAGATGCTGGGAAAATGGATTGGGAGAGCTAAATTGGTTTGTCCATATACTCTGTCTGTGTTGTTACTCCACTAGAGGATCTAGGAGATGAGAGGGAAGAGTACATCAGTGTGTTGCAGAGAAAGAGAATCTCAAAATCAATGTTTCAGTGTCAGAATTCTATCTCACTGACTCCCTGGCATACAGACGAGAAATATGATTTTGATGTCTACTTTATAGAACTAACTTTTAGGTTACTAATAGGTTACTAATGCGAACTACATTATGAAAGAAAAAAAATCGACAGTCTGTTCCTTAGCTACAACTATTGCCTCCACACCACACTGAGCCTGTCAGTCATTAGCTATAGATAGTGATCTGAGTTTGTGTAATCAGCAGGATCAGTGTGCCTTTCATTATTAGCTCTCTAATCATCATTGCACTGCTGTGCTAGCACCAGTCCCTTCATCTGCCACTCAGAGAACAGATAACTTGTTTGTTTCTGTCAAGAAAAAACAAAGAAGCTTAAAGCCTTCAGACAGACAGACAGCTCTAAATCAATGTGCTGTTTGTGATGAGTTAGAGAGGACGGTGTAATGCTTTGTTTGGTTTATTTCAAAGTATGGTCGCAAAATTCAGGTATCTCCAACTGGGATTTCTGGAAAATCTGGGCATTTTGGGACTTTCTATCCCATTTTAAAGTGTGGTTCAGGGTTCCTCTCAACTGTTCAGAGCACAGTAATGCCAACAGATCTAGTTAGAAGGGAGCACACAGGGGTTTCATGGAACTGAGTGGGTGGGAAGCTACTGATAGTAATGAAAACTCTGGGAATAAATACAGTGATTGCTAGGCATTGTGTATGTGTTTTTTATGTATGTGTTTTTTTAGATAGGAAATACATTGCCACCATGTAGTAACTACAATTATCACTGAAATGGCGATGTGTGCCAGAAACACTTTCGGTGGGCAAGTGAAAAATGTTCTCCCCCAGAAAGTAGAACCCCAAACTCATGCCTTCGCCTATCAGTAATTACTATTTCATCCACGTCGCCCTTTGGTATGCATTATTTCTGTGGCTATTACTAAGAATTCATTATTTATGTGTGAAGCTATGTGCAAAAAGGCAAGCAATTTACTTGTCAAAATACATTAATGTGTGTCTTGAAATATGACTGGGGAGCTGTAGGCTAGCTAATAAGTAGAGGTAGCCAGTCAGCTACATTATGAATGGGGAGACATGCTTTTAAATAGGGGGACTTTATTAGTGAAACACTCTCTCTACCTTTTCTTTTTAAGGTTAATATTAACCTTTTCAACCAGGTCTCTCCCTTACCCACTCCCTTTTTCATTTTTACCAAAATTATACTTCTACCTCTTTGATGCAAACTGATGCTAGGTAGGCTGTCATTAACCGCTAACCCAGAAAGAAGT
Organism: Oncorhynchus kisutch; assembly: GCF_002021735.2. NCBI lineage: Eukaryota > Metazoa > Chordata > Actinopteri > Salmoniformes > Salmonidae > Oncorhynchus > Oncorhynchus kisutch. The sequence goes on along the minus strand of NC_034191.2, from coordinate 59,750,872 downwards.
ATGATGAGGATTCACTGAAGATGAAGATTAACGAACTCAAGACAACTTTTTAGCATCTGTCAAGTCTAATACTAATCTCTCCCTTCTTGTTACATCAGCTTTTCCCTCCAAAGACTTTCTTATTTCCGTCTGGAAACGCTTTGATCCCCAACCGACCCAGGTGATCTCCACCACACCTCCTCGGATAAGTGCTTAGGCTGGATTAGTGCGGATGGATGAGCAGGAGAGGGCCTATCCTATCTGTAGCTTCCCCCCCGTAACCCCCCTGGGATTGACAACCAGAGAACTGTCTCCACCTAAACCAAGAACATTTCCCAGTGCTTAATACTTAATGTGTCTACCTGGTTCACTCTGTTCCTCCCTCTGTTCTGTCTCTGTTCCCCTTTCATCTCCTCCTTCATTCTCGCTGTCGCCTTCTCTCCTCCTTCTCCTTTTTTTCCCCTTCTTCCCTCCCTCGCAACTCGAGAGACACTCACTTTCAGTGAATTAAACATGATGTAATATGATTCATGTGATTCACTCAGTTCATACTGAGCTGGTTAAAACAAAACAAAACAAAATGGTTCCTCAGAGAGTAGGCTAGGGAGAGTCGAGAGATATGAAATTATATAATGTGGTGGTGTTTGTTCCATTTGTTTTGGAAGCGTCATGTGTCCAATGAAATGAGTGCTGTTGTCTGCTCCCTGGTGGCGGTATCACTTCCTATACCCACGCGTATTGCCTAGCCTACCGTAGCTTAGGCAGTGCTGGCTGCTGGTATCACTTGGGAAACAGCTATATGATCTGATACTGTGTATATACATAGCTCCCAGCGAATCTAGCACAAACCAAAGAACCTTTCAAAGTTAAACAAATCAGCCTTGGGCAGCATGTCTCTCTTCATACAACTCCTGTTCACACTACACAGTAACATTTAGTGACTGCCTAACCAGGGAAAGAGTGAGAGAGAATCTCTTTGGTTATAACTACGCATGATATATTCATATATCAATCTACACAACTAAGAAACAGTGAGCAAGAAAGTGAGAGAGAATCAGAGAGAGAAACAGAGACAGTGAGAGAGGGATATGTATAAACAGAGTGAGAGAACTGCATTTGTAAATCACATGCAGTGCCAAAGTCAATTGAAATGCATAGTTTCATATCCATTGACAATCACAAAGACTACGCCACATCAAATTGACATTAACACATCAAAGCATCAAATTATAAAAATGTGACATGAAAACAAAACTAAAATGTCACCATGCATGTTTTCTGGTGATATCTGCCAAGAAAATTCTTGTTGACAGCTAGGCTAATAATCCTGGAAGGTCTTCCTCGCATTAATATAATTAGTCTGTGAGAAGGACAGCAGATGAGACATCATTCAAAGATGATGCTCAGCCACAGAACCCATCTGTTTCATCATTATCTCCTGTCAACAAGACACCGGAGAGGTTTCCAACACGGTTAGCTAGCCTTCCAAGGTAGCACTGGTTTAAAAACATCAGCCATAAAATGTTTGATTTTATTTTTTACCAGGAAGTCTGAAAAAACACATAATGAGTGGGCGTGTAGCTAGTAGGCTGAGTGGGCAGGGAGCTCACCTTGACTGACGGTTCATTGAAAACGCAATGAAATGGGGTTCAATGGCCAAGCAGCCGCACACAAGCCTAAGATCACCATGCTTAATGGCAAGCGTCGACTTGAGTGGGGTAAAGCTCGCCGCCATTGGACTCCTAAGCAGTGGAAACGCGTTCTCTGGAGTGATGAATCACGCTACAGAATCTGGCAATCTGACGGACGAATCTGGATTTGGCGGATGCCAAGAGAACACTACCTGCCCGAATGCATAGTACCAACTGTAACGTTTTTTTGGAGGAGAAATAATAGTCTGAGGCTGTTCTTTATTGTTTGGGCCAGGCCCCTTAGTTCCAGTGATGGGAAATCTTAACTCTTCAGCATGACAATGCCACTGCGCACAAAGCGAGGTCCATACATAAATGATTTGTCGAGATCGCTGTGGAATAAAGCCCTTTTGTGAGGAAAAACTCATTCTGATTGGCTGGGCCTGGCTCCCAGTGGGTGACCCTGGCTCCCAAGTGGGTTAGCCTATGCCCTTCCAGGCCCACCCATAGCTGCGCCCCTGACCAGTCATGTGAAATCCATAGATTGGGGCCTAATTTATTCATTTCAATTGACTGATTTCCTTATATGAAATGTAAATCTTTGAAATTCTTGCATGTTGCATTTATATTTTTGTTCAGTACATGTCTGATGAAACGCTGCAGTCAAATTGATAATACAAATACAAGTTCCCTCGGCATCCCTTAAATCTGAATGATACTGTAGGCTACAATAAAAGCTTACAAAAAAAACCTTATAGTAAAACACAGAACACTTCCTGTCAAACCTTAGTAACTCGAAACAAAATATGATGCTAAGCTTACCTAATGTTATCCTCAATCTGCAAGAAAAGATCAAGAAAAATACAATAAGAAAGGAGAGGAGGAAAAAAAATCATTATTATGCCCAAGAAAATGACTAAAATATGTAATTTCACCTCATTACCAAATCAATAACACTTACACTGGAGTTATTTTGATAATTACAATAATACTTATAGATGTCTGCCTTCTACATTTATCTGACATGGCTTGTATTGTATTCTGTGTGACATCAGTGCCGATAATGTGATCCCATGCTCTATTACAGTGAAACGACCATAATGGCTGAATGAGGATACCAGGACAGCACACACAGCAAAATCAATGGTGTACATTTAACTCTGAAAGTGTTATATTTACACTATTTTCAGTGAACATAAAAGTCCCACAGTACTGGTGTCAAAAGTGCTAAAGATTTAAATCTGTTGCAGTGTTCCCAAATTAATTGAAAAGTGTGAAATGTAAGCTATTTTCAGTGAACAATACTTATTTTCCACCATAATTTGCAAATAAATTCATAAAAAATCCTACAATGTTGATTTCTGGATTTCTTTTCTCATTTTGTCTGTCATAGTTGAAGTGTACCTATGACGAAAATTACAGGCCTTTCTCATCTTTTTAAGTGGGAGAACTTGCACAATTGGTGGCTGACTAAATACTTTTTTGCCCCACTGTATATGCTTTATGATCAACAACTTATGTTTAACTGTGATAACGTATAGGAACTCAAGTCCTTCTGTTCATCCGACCTAGAATATCTTACAATCAAATGCCGACTGTACTATCTCCCGAGAGAATTTTCATCAATAATAGCCACAGTGGTCTATATCCCCCCAAAGCGGATACCACAACATCCCTCAAAGAACTTCACTGGACTTTATGCAAACTGGAAACCACATATCCTGAAGCTGCATTTGTTGTAGCTGGGGATTTTAACAAAGCAAATTTGATGAAAAGGCTCCTGAAATTCTATCAATTCTATCAATTGTTGTACTCGCGCTGCTAAAACTCTCGACCTTCCAGAATGCATATAAGGCCCTCCCCCGCCCTCCATTCGGCAAATTTGACCACAATTCCATCTTGCTCCTCCCCTCCTATAGGCAGAAACTCAAACAGTAAGCATCTGTGGTGAGGACTAATCAACGCAGGTCTGACCAATTGGAATCCACGTTTCAAGATTGTTTTGATCACACGGACTGGGATATGTTCAGAGTAGCTTCAGAAAAGAGTTTAGTCAGATATACAGACACGGTGAATGAGTTTATCAGGGAGTGCACAGGAGATGTGCCCACTGTGACTGTTAAAATCTACCCCAACCAGAAACCGTGGGTAGATGGGAGCAGTCGCGCAAAACTGAAAGCGCAAACCATCTCATTTAACCAGGGCAAGAAGACTGGGAATATGGAAGAATACAAACAGTGTAGTTATTCCCTGCGCAAATCAATTTGCGTCCCAGTTCAATGGCTCAGACACGAGACGAATGTGGCAGGGTCTACAGACAGTCACGGATTACAAAAGGAAAACCAGCCATGTCGCGGACACCAACGTCTTGCTTCCGGACCGGCTGAACACCTTCTTCGCTCGATTTGAGGATAATACAGTGCCACCGACACGGCCCACTATCAAGGACTGTGGGCTCTGTTGGCGTGTTAACCCTCGCAAGGCTGCCGGCCCAGATGATATCCCTAGCCGTGTCCTCAGAGCATGAGCAGACCAGCTGGCTGGTGTGTTTACAGATATATTCAACCTCCCTCTATCCCAGTCTGTTGTCCCCACATCCTTCAAGATGGCCACCTTTGTCCCTGTACATATGAAAGCAAAGGTAGTTGATCTAAATGACTACCGCCCCATAGCACTCACTTTTGTCATCATGAAGTTCTTTGAGAGACTAGTCAAGGACCATATCACCTCCACTTTACCTGCCACCCTAGACCCACTTTAATTTGCTTACTGCCCAATAGATCCACAGGTGATGCAATCGCCACCACACTGCACTCTGCCCTGTCTCATCTGGAAAAGAGGCATACCTATGTGAGAATGCTGTTCGTTGACTATAGCAAAGCATTCAACACCATAGGACCCTCCAAGCTCATCATCAAGCTCGAGGCCCTGGGTCTGAACTCCACCCAGTGCAACTGGGTCCTGGACATCCTGACGGGTTGCTCCCAGGTGGTGAAGGTATGAAACAACACCTCCTCTTCACTGATCCTCAACACTGGTGTCACGACTTCCGCCGAAGTTGGCTCCCCTGCCTGTTCGGGCGGTGCTCGGCGGTCTTCGTCACCGTCCTACTAGCCGCTACCGATCCCTTTTTCGTTTGTCTGTTGGTTTTGTCTTATTAGTTTCACCTATGTGTATTTTAGTTTAATTAGCGTCCTTATATATATATATATAGTAGGTTGTCCCGCCCTTGTTTTGTGCGGGATTGTTTTTGTTATCCTGTTATATGGTGGTTTTTTCGTGTGTTTTATTCTCCGGACTATTTTGGTCCCGTGTTAGGGCTGGGTATTTTATTCGCCCAGTGTGTTGGCGTGACCGTCGTTTGTGCGCCGGAGAATAAACTAACAAATAACTGAAACCTGCTCTCTGCGCCTGATTCCACCCACCTTAGTAATTTGTGACAACTGGGGCCCCACAAGGGAGCGTGCTAAGCCCCCTCCTGTACTCCCTGTTCACCCATGACTGCGTGGCCAAGCACGCCTCCAACTCAATCATCAAGTTTGCAGATGACACAATAGTAGTAGGCTTGATTGTCAACAATGATGAGACAGCCTACAGGGTGGAGGTGAGGGCTCTTGGAGTGTGGTGTCAGGAAAATAACCTCTCACTCAACATCAACAAAACTAAGGAGATGATCGTGGACTTCAGGAAACAGCAGAGGGAGCATCCCCTATCCATATCGATGGGACCGCAGTGGGAAGGTGGAAAGCTTCAAGTTCCTCGGTGTACACATTACTGGCAAACTGAAATTGTCCACCCACACAGACAGTGTGGTGAAGAAGGTGCAACAGCGCCTCTTCAACCTCAGGAGGCTAAAGACATTTGGCTTAACACCTAAAACTTTACAAACTTTTAGAGATGCACAACTGAGAGCATCCTGTCGGGGTGTATCACCGCCTGGTACGGTAACTGCACCGCCCACAACTGCAAAGCTCTCCAGATGGTGGTGCAGTCTGCCCAACACATTACTGGGGGCAAACTTCCCACCCTCCTGGACACCTACAGTACCCAATGCCATAGGAAGGCCAAAAAGATCATCAAGGACATCAACCACCCGAGCCACTGCCTGTTCACCCTGCTATCATCCAGAAGGCGAGGTCAGTACAGGTGCATCAAAGCTGGGACCGAGAAACTGAAAAACAGCTTCTATCTCAAGGCCATCAGACTGCTAAACAGCCATCACTAGCACATCAGAGGCGGCTGCCTATAGACATAGATTAGGAATCACTGGCCACTTTTAGAAATGGATCACTAGCCACTTTAATAATGTTTCCGTATCTAGCATTACTCATCTCATATGTATAAACTGCACTCCACGCTATTCTATGTTATCTTAGTCACTTTAATTGTGTTTACATATTGCATCACTCATTTCATATGTGTATACTGTATTCTATTCTATACTACACTACTGACTGTTAAACAGCCATCTCCAGCACATCAGAGGCTGCTGCCTATGGACATAGATTAGGAATCACTGGCCACTTTAAGGAAATGAAACACTAGCCACTTTAATAATGTCTCTGTATCTTGCATAACTCATCTCATTTGTGTAAACTGTAATCTATACTATTCTACGGTATCTTAGTCACTTTAATTGTGTGTAAATATTGCATCACACATCTCAGATGTATATACTGTACTCTATACTATGCCACTGTAACTTAGTCCAATGTCTCTCTGACATACGTATATGTATATATATTCTTAATCCATTCCTTACTTAGATTTACGTGTATTTTGGGTACATGTTGTGAAACTGTTAGATATTACTTGTTAGATATTACTGCACTGTCGGAGCTAGAAGCACAAGCATTTCACTCCACCCCCAATAACATCTGCTAAACACGTGTATGTGACCAACACGATTTGATTTGAGCTCTTTTTACTTGCACACAATATAGCTGGGTCGTCCCACCCTGTCCCTAGGAGTTCACCACCCTGCAGTGCCCCAACCCGACACACCCCACTCAGCTTTAGGATCTTAGAGAAACATAAATTATTGGTTTTGTGTTTGTGTTTGGCCAAGGCCAGAGTGTCAACCCACAAGACGGCAGACCCCCAGGACCAGGACTGAGTAGCCCAGCAGCTAGAGATTTCCTAAATAGGTATCTCCCCTGACGTGGGCATGTTTTCAATACTGACTCCTTTAGTCGTACAGTATTCCAGACCTTATGAAATTTCCTAACTCAGTTGCAAGAGAGGAAGGAAACTGCTCAGGGATTTCAACATGAGGCCGATGGTGTTTTTAAAACAGTTTACAGTTTAATGGTTGTGTTATGAGAAAACTAAGGATGGATCAACAACATTGTAATTACTCCACAATACTAACCTAAATGCCAGAGTGAAAAGATGAAAGCCTGTACAGAATTCAGATATTGCAAAACATGCATCCGGTTTGCACCAAGGCACCAAGTTTGCCCTGAATACAAAGCGTTTTGTCTGGTTCAAACATCACAACACAACATATAACTGAGTACCACTCTTCATATTTTCAAGCATGATGGTGGCTGGATCAGGTTATGGGTATGCTTGTCATCGGCAAGGACTAGGGAGTTTTTTGGAAAAAAATTAATGGAATAGAGCTTTAAAGCACAGGCAAAATCCTAACGGAAAACCTGGTTCAGTCTGCTTTCCATCAGACACTGTGAGATTATTTTCACCTTTCAGCAGGACAATAAGCCAAAATACAAACACAAATCTACACTGGAGTTGCTTACCAAGATGACATTGAATGTTCCTGAGTGGCCTACTGTAGTTCAAGTTTTGAGCTAAATCGGAGTCACAGCTGTAAAAATAGAGTCACAGCTGTAATCGCCGCCAAAGTTAGATCTACAAAGTATTGACTCAGGGGTGTGAATACTTATGTAAATGAGTAGTACTGTATTTCATTTTCAATAAATTTGCTAACCTTTCTAAAACAATAATCACTTTGTCATTATGCGGTATTGTTTGTCGATGGGTGAGACAAAAATCTATATTTAATCTATTTAGAATTCAGGCTGTAACAATACAAAATGTAGAAGGCACTGTATACCATACGGCTTTACACAGTGGTGTTAGGAAACTCCTCATTTACAGGCTACATCAGACCTGCAGGTCAGATTATGCTGGTTTGCAAAGTGATTTGTAATTCCTATTGGAATCCAGCTAGAGTTAGGATACCCAACATTTGGAATTTTTATTCACCTGCAACCTGCATTCAGAATGACTTTCAGGGTTAGGAAAGTTGATTAAAAGACTTCCTGAAGAATTGAATCTTGAACAACCGTTTCAGTAACCGGTGCAATAAATCTATCTAATTGACTGGATTAATTTAGAAAAATGTATGTTATGTATCTTTGTGTAGTATAAGATGAATCAATCAATCAATGAATATCTAAAAACACAGATATATAACAAAAATAATGTAAGAAATCTACCAGCAGTAGAGCATGCTGGGAAATATGATAATTATGGGCTTGGTTTTGATGGGACTGTTTTACTCTCCAAAGTGTAAAACAATAACACTGGTTATTTACTAACACTAATAATGGGGGTAATTTTTACACGACTGAGTGTTAATTTCACTCTTACAAAGTGAATTTAACTCCCGAATAAACTCTCGAAATCTTACACTGAAAAGTGAACACGGGCTAATTTGCTGTTCAGCCTGGGCCATTTCATTATTAAGAGCTGCAGCTCACAGCTCGCTCCGCAGATAACAGTTATTAGATAGAGATTACTTGTGATATTATGGCCGGCCTCTTAAATATTATTATCAGAAGGGTATTTCATTATGGGCTCTTTACTGTGCTGCTGTGTGCATAGTGCTTACAGATGGGAAGGAGGGTGTGTGAGGGTGAAATCTTGCTGTTATCTTATCTGGTACTGCCAACTGCTGATATTACAAAACAAGCCTGCATGTCCTTTACGAGAATTTAGTCAAGGTCTATTGGTATGTATTGTCTGTACATAGAAAAACAATAAAAAGACCAGGAGAGAAAATAAACTATACATCACACCGAGAAACACTACGTGGTAGTCGAGACTGAGATGCTATAGGCCAAAAGAAAAACATCTAGAGCAATAAATTCTCAAGAGGACACACGCTACAGTATATGAATAAAAAAGGAACGACCCCCATCCACAACCCACTATCCCCAATGGCCCAGCAAGTTGCATGAACTCATTCTGTGTGCAAAAAAAGTGTTTAAAATGATGTTTTATGACTACCTCATCACTGTACCCCACTCATGCAATAATCTGTAAGTTCCCTCGGTCAAAGCAGGGAATTTCAAACACAGATTCAACCACAAGACCAGAGAGGTTTTCCAATGTTTTGCAAAGAAGGGCACCTATTGGTAGATGGGGAAGAAATACAAAAAATCTGACATTGAATATCCCTTTGAACATGGTGAAGTTATTAATTACACTTTGGATGGTATATGAATACACCAAGTCACCACAAAGATACAGGTATCCTTCCTAACTCAGTTGCCGGAAAGGAAGGAAAGATTTCAGGGATTTCCACATGATTTCAACAAGGCTGTGATAGGAGAAAACTGAGGATGGATCAACAACATTGAAGTTACTCCACAATACCAACCTAAATGAAAGACTGTACGGACTAAAACTATTCCAAAACATGCATCCTGTTTGCAATAAGGCACTAAAGAAAAACTGCAAAAAATGTGGCAAAGAATTTTACTTTATGTCCTGAATACAAAGCATTGTGTTTGGGGCAAATCCAACATAACACATCACTGAGTACCACTCTTCTTTATTTTTAAGCATGGTGGTGGCTGCATCATGTTATGTAAATTAACCTTTCAGTAGGACAATAATCTAAAACACAAGGCCAAATATACACTGGAGTTACTTACCAACATGACATTGAATGTTCCTGATTGGCCTAGTTACAGCTTTGACATAAATCTGCTTGAAAATCTATGGCAAGACTTGAAAATAGCTGTCTAATAATGATCATCAACCAACTTGACAGAGCTTGAAGAACTTTTAAAAGAATAATGAGCAAATATCATACCAACCAGGTGTGCAAAGCTCTTAGAGAGTTACCCAGAAAGACTCACAGCTGCAATGGCTGCCATGTATTGACTAACATATTGACTTACAGTTGAAGTTGAAAGTTGACATACACTTAGGTTGGAGTCATTAAAATTCGTTTTTCAAACACTCCACAAATGTCTTGCTAACAAACTATAGTTTTGACAAGTCGGTTAGGACATCTACTTTGTGCATGACACAAGTAATTTTTCCAACAATTGTTTACAGACAGATTATTTCTCTTATACTGTAATTCACTGTATCACAATTCCAGTGTGTCAGAAGTTTACATACTGTACACAAAGTTGACTGTGCCTTGAAACAGCTTGGAAAATTCCAGAAAATTATGTCATGGCTATAGAAGCTTCTGATAGGCTAATACATCCTTAGAATCAATTGGAGGTGTACCTGTGGATGTATTTCAATGCCTACCTTCAAACCCAGTGCCTCTTTGCTTGGCATCATGGGAAAATCTAAAGAAATCAGCCAAGACCTCAAAAAAAAAATTTGTAGACCTCCACATATCTGGTTCATCCTGGGGAGCAATTTCCAAATGCCTGAAGGTACCACGTTCATCTGTACAAACAATAGTATACAAGTATAAACCCCATGGGACCACGCAGCCATCATACCGCTCAGGAAGTAGACGCGTTCTGTCTCCTAGAGATGAACATACTTGTGTGAAAAGTGTAAATCAATCCCAGAACAGCAGGAAAGGACCTTGTGAAGATGCTGGAGGAAACAGGTGCAAAAGTATCTATATCCACAGTAAAACGAGTCCTATATCGACATAACCTGAAAGGCCGCTCAGCAAGGAAGAAGCCACTGCTCCAAAACCACCATAAAAAAGCTTGTTTGTAACTGCACATGGGGACAAAGATTGTACTTTTTGGAGAAATGTCCTCTGGTCTGATGAAACAAAAATAGGTCTGTTTGAAGGAAAAAGGGGGAGGTTTGCAAGCCGAGGAAAACCATCCCAACCGTGAAGCACGGGGGTGGTAGCATCATGTTGTGAGGGTGCTTTGATGCAGGAGGGACTGGTGCACTTCACAAAATAGATGGCATCATGAGGTAGGAAAATTATGTGGATATATTGAAGCAACATCTCAAGACATCAGTCAGGAAGTTAAAGCTTGGTCATGATATTGGAGTTGTCACGCCCTGGCCATAGAGAGGCTTTTATTCTCTATTTTGGTTGGGCCAGGGTGTGACTAGGGTGGGCATTCTAGTTTCTTTATTTCTATGTTTTCTATTTCTTTGTTTTTGGCTGAGTGTGGTTCCCAATCAGAGACAGCCTTTTCCCCACCTGTGTTTTGTGGGTAGTTGTTTTCTGTATAGTGTATTTGCATTACAGAACTGTTCGTTTTTTCTCTTTGTTATTTTGTTCGAGTGTTTTGATCGATAAAAATCATGAACACTTACCACGCTGTGCTTTGGTCCATGCCTTCCAACGAGAGACGTGACTGGAGTTGCCATCCCAAAGCCCTGACCTCAATCCTATAGAACATTTGTGGGCAGAACTGAAAAAGCGTGTGCGAGCAAGGAGACCTACAATCCTGACTCGGTTACACCAGCTCTGTCAGGAGGAATGGGCCAAAACTCACCTAACTTATTGTGGGAAGCTTGTGGAAGGCTACCTGAAGTGTTTTTCCCAAAGTTAAAGTTAAACAATTTAAAGGCAATGCTACCAAATACTAATTGAGTGTATGTAAACTTCTGACCCACTGGAAATAAAAGCTGAAATAAATGATTCTCTCTACTATTATTCTGACATTTCACATTCTTAAAATAAAGTTGTGATCCTAACTGACCTAAGACAGGACATTTTTACTAGGGTTAAATGTCAGGAATTGTGAGAAACTGTTTAAATGTATTTGGCTAAGGTGTATGTAAACTTCCGACTCCAACTATGCAAATGAGATATTTCAGAATGTTATATTCAATACATTTGTTGAAATAAAAAACAAACATGTTTTCACTTTGTCATTATGTGGGTATTGTGTGTAGATGGGTGTTTTTGAATTCAGGCTGAAACTGTGTGAATATTTTTGGAATGTACTGTATGTGTGTCTGCTGGAGAGATACGATATTTACAGTGTTGTGGCTGTGTGAGATGGATCACAGCATGGCTGATACAGTGCCTATCTATCCTGGTCCTCTAGGACCCTCTCATCACCGGCAATATTACTCCCCTGTGTAGGAGGTATGGACTCATAGAGAGACATATTTCATAGGTTGGAGTGGAGCTAAGAGACTCTCTGATGTTATTTAAGTAACTGAATTTAGCGAAGCCTATATTTTTGGGGCCTTGTTGAAGACTGTCACATCTATCTCCTGTGCCCCCTAATCAAACTGTGACTGATTCATCCCGGGTCTCTAAGGAGCGCTAGGTCTAGCATGCTATAGAGGCAGTCTAGTCCTGGTGTGTGGTTCTGATTCTTTGGTTTGCTTTGGTTTCGTGTCCACTAAACTAACCAGTGATACAGTCATAGTTACTTTTCTACTTAATTTGATCGCCCTGATCGCCCAGAAAATGTCAAACTTGTGGTGTATTTGAGGTTTAAAAACGCTTCTGAAGTTCGTAATTTCCACTTTGAAGTTTCAGACTTAGTTTCAGACTTGAAAAATTGATCAACCCCTACAAAAATGTCCATTAATTATAATCCAGATATTAATTCACATTTCCTGTTGCTGCAGAATAATTTTCCTGCTCTAGCAAACTGGCTCAAATTACGATCCTACATCTGCATGTGACACGTCCCAAAAAATGTGAGGCAGGTCCACCAACACATGCAACACAAACAAGCAATTTCAGGTAAGAACCCATTTTGTCATCACATATGGTCTACATAGCCTCAAAATTACAGACTTTCATCACTTCAAACATCTTGCCTACTTACGGATCACCCAAATATATGACAGGAAAAAATAACACAAACATCCTAAGTAGCACTTATGCTATTTTCCCCCACTGCAATGAGTCCCCAGAAAGATACTAAATACTGACGGATCTCTCCATTAGAGATAAGATGCTCTTCTCCATCATTCTGCACTGTGCCACCACTGTCCCACTTTCCCTGAGCTATCATGGCAGGCCTGTCTGAGAGCGCCGTGATAACAGGAGACCTGGGATGCAAAGGTAAATCAATCTCAACAGGGGAGGAGAAGAAATGGGGAAAAGGGAGGAGGACAGGGTGGTAGATGGCGGGAGGAGGAGAGAGGGGGAGAGAAGAGAAGAGGAGAAGAGAGAGAAAGGGAGGGAGAGGATCGGTCATTTTGACATCAGCTGTATTTCAGATTATTTTTTTCTACTTTATCATTTGCTTTCCTATTCTTATTGCTGATTAGAGGCTTGAGGATCCTCCCCTTTAATTTCAGTTATAATTCTGGGATTCTTACATTCTGGTATTTGTTTTACAGCTACACTACATTGAATTGAAATGACCACTGAACATATTTTTCCACTCAGAGAGTTAATGGAAATGAACTCAACACAGTCGAGTAACAACAATAATAATTTGGTGGGTGCTTATATTTGTCCTACTTCACACACATGCAAATGTGTCCATTTTAATCCCATAACACTGGTGTTAACCCCAATACAATCAACATTCAGATATAAAACTGATTTTAACCCAACTAGAATCAACATTCAGATATAACACTAGAGTGAAAACCCCACTACAATCAACATTCAGATATAAAACTGATTTTAACCCAACTAGAATCAACACTCAAATATAACACTGGTGTTAACCCCACTACAATCAACATTCCGATATAAAACTGATTTTAACCCAACTAGAATCAACACTCAGATATAACACTGGTGTTAACCCCACTACAATCACATGCAGACAGTACCGTGCAGTATCAATGAGCCCTTACTGCTGCTCAATCATCCTATTTTTCCAACTTAATTGAGGAAAAAAAGAACAATCTCAAATTTATTTTTGATACGGTCGCAAAGCTAACTGAAAAGCAGCATTCCCCAAGTGAGGATGGCTTTCACTTCAGCAGTAATAAATTCATGAACTTCTTTGAGGAAAAGATCATGATTATTAGAAAGAAAATTACGGACTCCTCTTTAAATCTGTGAATTCCTTCAAAGCTCAGTTGTCCTGACTCTGCACAACTCTGCCAGGACCTAGGATCAAGAGAGACACTCAAGTGTTTTAGTATATCTCTTGACACAATGATGAAAATAATCATGGCCTCTAAACCTTCAAGCTGCATACTGGACCCTATTCAAACTAAACTACTGTAAAGAGCTGCTTCCTGTGCTTGGCCCTCCTATGTTGAACATAATAAACGGCTCTCTATCCACCGGATGTGTACCAAACTCAATAAAAGTGGCAGTAGTAAAGCCTCTCTTGAAAAAGCCAAACCTTGACCCAGAAAATATTTAAAAACTATCGGCCTAAATCGAATCTTCCATTCCTCTCAATTTTTTTTAGAAAAGGCTGTTTACGCAGCAACTCACTGCCTTCCCGAAGACAAACAATGTATACGAAATGCTTCAGTCTGGTTTTAGACGCCATCATAGCACTGAGACTGCACTTGTGAAGGTGGTAAAAGACCTTTTAATGGCATCAGACCGAGGCTCTGCATCTGTCCTCGTGCTCCTAGACCTTAGTGCTGCTTTTGATACCATCGATCACCACATTCTTTTGGAGAGATTGGAAACCAAAATTGGTCTACACAGACAATTTCTGGCCTGGTTTAGATCTTATCTGTCGGAAAGATATCAGTTTGTCTCTGTGAATGGTTTGTCCTCTGACAAATCAACTGTAAATTTCGGTGTTCCTCGAGGTTCTGTTTTAGGACCACTATTGTTTTCACTATATATTTTTCCTTTTGGGGATGTCGTTCAAAAACATAATGTTAACTTTCACTGCTATGCGGATGACACACAGCTGTACATTTCAATGAAACATGGTGAAGCCCCAAAATTACCCTCGCTAGAAGCCTGCGTTTCAGACATAAGGAAGTGGATGGCTGCAAACTTTCTACTTTTAAACTCAGACAAAACAGAGATGCTTGTTCTAGGTCCCAAGAAACAAGGAGATCTTCTTTTGAATCTGACAATTACTCTTAATGGTTGTACAGTCGTCTCAAATAAAACTGTGAAGGACCTTGGCGTTACTCTGGACCCTGATCTCTCTTTTGACGAACATATCAAGACTGTTTCAAGGACCGCTTTTTTCCATCTACGTAACATTGCAAAAATCTGAAACTTTCTGACCAAAAATGATGCAGAAAAATTCATCCATGCTTTTGTTACTTCTAGGTTTGACTACTGCAATGCTCTACTTTCCGGCTACCCAGATAAAGCACGAAATAAACTTCAGTTAGTGCTAAATACTGCTGCTAGAATCCTGACTAGAACCAAAAAATGTGATCATATTACTCCAGTGCTAGCCTCCCTACACTGGCTTCCTGTCAAAGCAAGGGCTGATTTCAAGGTTTTACTGCTAACCTACAAAGCATTACATGGGCTTGCTCCTACCTATCTATCTGATTTGGTCCTGCCTTACATACCTACACGTACGCTACTGTCACAAGACGCAGGCCTCCTAATTGTCCCTAGAATTTCTAAGCAAACAGCTGGAGGCAGGGTTTTCTCCTATAGAGCTCCATTTTTATGGAATGGTCTGCCTACCCATGTGAGAGACGCAAACTCGGTCTCAACCTTTAAGTCTTTACTGAAGACTCATCTCTTCAGTGGGTCATATGATTGAGTGTAGTCTGGCCCAGGAGTGTGAAGGTGAACGGAAAGGCTCTGGAGCAACGAACCGCCCTTGCTGTCTCTGCCTGGCCGGTTCCCCTCTTTCCACTGGGATTCTCTGCCTCTAACCCTATTACAGAGGCTGAGTCACTGGCTTACTGGTGCTCTTTCATGCCGTCCCTAGGAGGGGTGCGTCACTTGAGTGGGTTGAGTCACTGATGTGATCTTCCTGTCTGGGTTGGCGCCCCCCCTTGGGTTGTGCCGTGGCGGAGATCTTTGTGGGCTATACTCGGCCTTGTCTTAGGATGGTAAGTTTGTGGTTGAAGATATCCCTCTAGTGGTGTGGGGGCTGTGCTTTGGCAAAGTGGGTGGGGTTATATACTTCCTGCTTGGCCCTATCCGGGGGTATCATCGGATGGGGCCACAGTGTCTCCTGACCCCTACTGTCTCAGCCTCCAGTATTTATGCTGCAGTAGTTTATGTGTCGGGGGGCTAGGGTCAGTTTGTTATATCTGGAGTACTTCTTCTGTCTTATCCAGTGTCCTGTGTGAATTTATGTATGCTCTCTCTAATTCTCTCTTTCTCTCTTTCTTTCTCTCTCTCAGAGGACCTGAGCCATAGGACCATGCCTCAGGACTACCTGGCATGATGACTCCTTGCTGTCCCCAGTCCACCTGGCCGTGCTGCTGCTCCAGTTTCAACTGTTCTGCCTGCGGCTATGGAATCCTGACCTGTTCACCGGACGTGCTACCTGTCCCAGACCTATTATGTGACCATGCTGATCATTTATGAACATTTGAACATCTTGGCAATGTTCTGTTATAATCTCCACAGCCAGAAGAGGACTGGCCACCCCTCATTGCCTGGTTCCTCTCTAGGTTTCTTCCTAGGTTTTGGCCTTTCTAGGGAGTTTTTCCTAGCCACCGTGCTTCAACACCTGCATTGCTTGCTGTTTTGGGTTTTAGGCTGGGTTTCTGTTCAGCACTTTGAGATATCAGCTGATGTACGAAGGGCTATATAAATACATTTGATTTGATTTGATTTGATTCAGATATAACACTGGTGTAAACCCCACTAGAATCAACACTCAGATGTAACACTCAAAACACTTTTTACCTCAACACTGAGATCTTAACATTTGCAAATTTGCTCTGTGTGTGTGTGTGTGTGAGTAGGGGGGATCAACTTGACTATCAGCTAAAACTGTGTAGAGCTCTGCTACCCGACCCCGATGGGCCCCAAATATATACATTGGGTTAGGGCCTATTTTTTCATCAATAATGAGGGTATTATTTAAGAAAAGGACAAAATTGATTTCTGTCATTAACTCCTCGGACCAGTGTCAGTTTCAGTTTGCTCCTGCTCTGCTCGTACTGTGTAGAAATGTTTGTGATTTTTTTGTTTGTCTGCCTGTACATAGCAGCTCCGCCAGTGCAAGCAGATTTTTCCCCCTTATTTTTATTATCAGATAATGCATCTACTTAAAGCTAGAATCCTTGATTGAAACAATAACAAAGTGGACACCCCGCATCTGTTTTGGTATAAAGCTGAGGGTATGGGCCTGGAGAAATTGAACTACTCTCAAATTCATATAGAGAGCTATGGATGCAAGAACTGACCATCCATGATGTCAATGCTTTAGTTGTAATCATGTTTTGAGGCTATACAGTGTTTGAAGAAAAAGAAGTAGCAGGAGTGCTCCAGGTATTCCAAAACAACTCTGATGAAGGCCTTAGCCGACACGTGTTGGTATATTTTAATTATGACTTAACCCACACATTATAGGCCCAATGCAGCTGTCTCAATATCAAATACATTTCTGGGTAATAATTCAGCACCTTACTGTGATTGTTTTCAATTGAAATGGTCAAAAAGATACAAAAATAGCTATTTAGCAAAGGGCCTTTAAAGAGATTCTCCTGTACTTTTGTACATTTTTTAGTGAGTAGTTCTGAAAGTATTGCTTACGAGCCAAAAGTGGTCCCCGAAAATGACATTCTGGTATTCATTCTCTACTTCTAATGAGGGACTAATTCAGACTTGGGACACCAGGTGAGTTCAATTTACTACCAGGTACAAACAAAAAGAAGAAGGGGTTTCGGCCCTCCTGGACCAGAATTGAATAGTCCTGTCCTACATAATGATAGCACAAGATCTCCCCAAGCAAATCTTACATTTCCCATCTTCAAAGCAATAGTACTGCCTGTTAGTTACCAAAATCAGGAGATGTTTGAAATGTTCTACATATGTATTGTGTTGTGTATTGTCAAGATGAATTTGTAGGTAACTTTTCTTGTGCAATTCCATCATATATTATAATAGTTACAGATTACAGTAAATTTGACAATTTCCCTTCTTTGCACAAAAACATACATGTAAGAAGTATACAAGAAGGTATTTACATTCTCTGACTTCCATCTGGTGAGGGTAGAACACGTAAGGAGAGTTATAGGCTTATGAAATTAGAGTAGTTGAATTAAACATTTCCCCTGAAATAAAGCAGAGTCACTGTCTATTACTCCTCTCAATGAGTAGAACGGTTAAAAGAGGAGGTGCACATCAGGTGTGTGTGTGTGTGTGTGTGTGTGTGAGTGACCATCCCTGTCTGTCTCCTCCTCTCCAGCTGTTACTGAGGAGGAGGTCATGTTCACGGCTCATTCAGATGCAGGACGCCATGTAGACAATCTCTCCTCTCCTCTGCTAGTCATTAAGACCTGTGCCAGCTCTGTCATCCATCCGTCAGCATGGAGAGTGGACTGGATTTAACACTCAAACACAACCGAGACCAAACAAACTATGAAATGCTGGTGTCGTTTGGATTTTAGGGCCCAGAATGAGGAATATGTTTATAAGCATCGAAGCTCACTTGGATATAAACTCTGCATAAACATTCATAGGAAACTAAGACGTCTTTTTTGACATCATTGTTGTAGGTCAAGTCGACCCAAAACAATACACGAGAGAAAATAGTTGTGAAATGCTGCTCTATACTGTCACAAGAAATCAATTTCAATGAAAAGTGAAACAACTGACATTTTCTCATGGAGAGAAATGTAAAAAATAAATAAAAAATAACTCACACAAAGACCTTTTGGATATTTCCTAGTTTACGAAAATGAATGGCTTTATTTATCTAGTGATGGATTATCCATGTATGTCATTGATATTGAAATAATTGATTAATTAGCTAGATACATGTTAGATTACCACTCCTATTACTTATGTGTTGTGGTGTAGGCTGTTATCTTAAAACTTATAATGACAATGTTTCTCTTTATTTACCTGATATAGTCTTTATTTTGAGTTGGAATGTACATATTACTGAGTCACACCGAAATGCGGAAATCAATGCTAATCATGAGATTTGCCAAACAGCAGACTCGTTGCCCTTTTGCAATGTCATTTTGATTCCATACACTTGAAAACCAGATAAAAAAATCAATATTTGATTATAAAATGTATATTTTGTATCGGTGCTACTGGTATCGCCTTCACAATCTTGTTATCTCAGAATGTCCAACCTTCACAAGGTTACCGGGGATTTGCAGTTGGTCAGCGCAGAGTAGGCAGTGTGTTTTACATGATCTGTCAGAAGCTCAATTTGTTTTGAGGAAAAATAAGACAAAAAAAACATTGGATTACTAGTTATTGTGGACACAGGCTAGTTAGAGTATGAAAGTTCTCAAAACTTGCCCAAAACCAACATGGACATAGGATAGTTAGAATATGAAAGTTCTCAAAATCTTTGCAAAACTATGTCCTTCTGCACTAATGTGAAAGAATTTGAAAAAGAGGGGATTTTGTGGTCTTCATGGGTTTCAAATCTCTTTATTTCTCGCTTATGAATTCAATTATTCGGTGATATATGGGACAAACTTCGCATAAATGACCTCTTACAGGTGCCTCCTCTATAGTCTTCTATCTATACAGTAGGTTTTCTCCCCTAGAGTCTATTGATGCACCGGTGCATCAATCTAAGTAACAAAATAAAAAAGTCCCCATCAAAATCTGTCAGTTTAAGCTAGAGATATAGTCTCAATCCACAGCATCCGCCTATGGCGGACTGCAGTGGAAGGTGGCTGAGTTAAAGAGATTTTTCAGACCATGCCACATCCTGAATATCGATATTCTCAGGTAAACATCTGTAGCGTCCGAACGGTTTGGCCTACAAAACTAATATGACTACTCTATGGAAAGGTAAGACTCTCACAAACATGTATTACGACTTGTCTGAAGGTAACAAGTGGTGGTTTAAAAAATGAATGGAAGTATGGAGGTAGTTTTGTGCCTACCCCCAAAAAAGCGTTAAATATGTGTAATAAATGTTTTATATACACTACCGGTCAAAAGTTTTAGAACACCTACTCATTCAAGTTTTTTAAATTTGTATTTGTACTAGTTTCTACATTATAGAATAATAGTGAAGACATCAAAATTATGAAATAACACATATGGAATCATGTAGTAACCAAAAAAGTGTTAAACAAATCAAATATATATTTTATATTTGAGATTCTTCAAATAGCCACCCTTTGAAGAATCGGACCAAAGCGCAGCGTGGTAGCTGTTCATGATTTTATTAAACTGAACACTAGAACAAAATAACAAAGTGAATAAACGAAACCGAAAACAGTCCTGTCAGGTGCAGAACACTAAACAGAAAACAACTACCCACAAAACATAGGTGGGAAAAAGCTACCTAAGTATGGTTCCCAATCAGAGACAACGATAGTCAGCTGTCCCTGATTGAGAACCATACCCGGCCAAAACAAAGAAATACAAAACATAGAAAAAAGAACATAGAATGCCCATCCCAAATCACACCCTGACCAAACCAAAATAGAGACATAAAAAGCTCTGTAAGGTCAGGGCGTGACACATATGTCAGCTTACTGTAGAACCTCTCCAACAAACTCATTCAATACTGCAGAAACTCCAATATATTATTTGGAGACTGGAGTTGTAATATCAGTATCCCTAAACTATGAAATGCAGAATGCAATTACGGTGACACAAAAGAGGAGGCGAGGACTCATTCTCCTCAGTGTGCCAACATGCTAATTAGGCTGGACAGGTCAAAGGCAATATGTGTTAAAATAATCACCAAGTCACACTTTCTGCATTTTAAATAGCCGGATACAAGGTGGAGGAGGTTTGGGAAAAGGAAAAAAATCTACTGTTCTTATATTACATTTAGGGAAATCTTAGTGATTGATTTCTAATATTTGCTATTTTTAAGGGACGTCTGTTCTGGTGAGATATGGAAAAGTTCATAACTGGGTCGGAACATCGGTATGGAGGCTGTATTCATGTTGAAACGCATTTTGCGGCGGCTCCAATCCCTAACTAGTGTTAAGAAAAATGTTGATGAGTCCTCAGCCTACCTCATCCTCCCCTTCTCTGCCCGATTTGTAACACATCAACCTCCATCTGACTACAATTTCCATAGCCTGCTTTGTCTAAAATATAGCTCACACAATTTGAATTGGTGTCCAGAAAATAATTACGGTCATCATTTAAAAAAAACTCATATAGGTCACTCCTTTTGTCATATTCAGATATAAAATGGATATTTAAAAATGAAGTACACTGTAGAAGTCATGTTTTCTTGAGGAAGAGAGGAGGACAGCTTTGGCCCAGTTGTGCCTAGTATGTGAAACAAGGCTAAGTATTATGCGGAGTCACTAAAATACCTATTCTAGTACCTATTCTAAGACTCAACCCAATCTCCAAATAACATGCCAACCCATGGCTTGACATTTAATGACGTCATGTGGTGTTAAAAAAAAGTTGAACTAAAACTTAAGTTAAGGCATGAATTCTGAATGGTTAAGGTTAGGGATAGGGTTACATTTAAGTTAAAGCATTCATTCTGAAATGTTAAGGTTAGGGATAGGGTTCAATTTAAGTTAAAGCATTCATTCTGAATGGTTAAGGTTAGGGATAGGTTTGAATTTAAGTTAAAGCATTCATTCTGAAAGGTTAAGGTTAGGGATAGGGTTAAATTTAAGTTAAAGCATTAATTCTGAATGGTTAAGGTTAGGGATAGGGTTCAATTTAAGTTAAAGCATTCATTCTGAATGGTTAAGGTTAGGGATAGGGTTCAATTTAAGTTAAAGCATTCATTCTGAATGGTTAAGGTTAGGGATAGGGTTACATTTAAGTTAAAGCATTCATTCTGAATGGTTAAGGTTAGGGATAGGGTTACATTTAAGTTAAAGCATTCATTCTGAATGGTTAAGGTTAGGGATAGGGTTAAATTTAAGTTAAAGCATTCATTCTGAATGGTTAAGGTTAGGGATAGGGTTAAATTTAAGTTAAAGCATTCATTCTGAATGGTTAAGGTTAGGGATAGGGTTAAATTTAAGTTAAAGCATTCATTCTGAATGGTTAAGGTTAGGGATAGGTTTGAATTTAAGTTAAAGCATTCATTCTGAATGGTTAAGGTTAGGGATAGGGTTAAATTTAAGTTAAAGCATTCATTCTGAATGGTTAAGGTTAGGGATAGGGTTAAATTGAAGTGAATGCATTAATTCCGAGTGGTTAAGTTAAGGGTTAAGGTTTGGGAAGGGCTTAAAACAAAAAATGAGCGCCTAGCACAGGGATTGAAGACACGACCTTCGGAGCCTGCGTCTTAAACAACACCCTAGCAAGACAGAAGCCTAA
This sequence comes from Oncorhynchus kisutch, assembly GCF_002021735.2. Classification (NCBI taxonomy): domain Eukaryota; kingdom Metazoa; phylum Chordata; class Actinopteri; order Salmoniformes; family Salmonidae; genus Oncorhynchus; species Oncorhynchus kisutch. The sequence continues at coordinate 59,728,783 of NC_034191.2, read as the reverse complement.
TAGAAGGTAATATGTGCTCATGTTGCCCCTAGTGGATGGTATAGCTTCCACATTTCGTCAGGTCCAAAAGTAATCTGGTACCTGCAGAATCAGCACATCCTGGGGTACTCCATTAGATAATGGGCTGCTAAGACCGTAGGCATAAGACAAGACACTAACAACGGTAATTTACAGTAATGTCCCATTTTATTCTCCCATAAACAGGCCCAAATTGTATAACATAACACACACTTTAACTCAATCCACTCTAATAGCCTCATAGGCTATTAGCCTCATAGGACAACAAAGGAAATGGTCATCTGCTTCTCTGCCTGCCTGCCTGCAAAGGAATGCAAATTCCCTTTTATAACCTTTGCAATTTTAATGTGTCCCTCTGCATCTTTGCGTCGCCAGGAGCACATTTGGTATGCACGGAGAAACAGGAGAAAGTCCAGCTAATTTGTTACTCTGCTTGGATTTCCATTCTCTGGCCCCGAAAACAGCCGCTTGCCTGCTTCGGCCCATTTGTTTAGCACTTAATAAATGGCATAGCCGGTTCACAGAGGTGAGATGATTGATTACCAGATATGGTGTTTCACAGCAGCGATATTTGTCTGAGGACGCATGGAGAATTAGCAATAAGTATGTATTTGGGAATTTGACTTTCAGAGGTAGTACTGTAACTAGGGCAACAAAAAAACGATTTTAAACTCAATGAGGCTTGGCAAAGCGTTGATGCCTATTGGTAAAGTATTGTTTAGGAGAGTAAACAGAGAAAAACATATACAGTGAAAGTGGTTTAAACAGAGTAATCCAGGAACGTATGTGTTACTATTAAATAATTATTAGTATACTTGTTAGGGGCATAAATAATTCTTATAATTATTAGTCTTATTAGGGACATGGTATGCATAATAGGGAAATAATGCACACTCTAGAATGCCCTTCAAGCCATTTAGAAATGAGTATTCAACAATGCCATGGTATAATTAAGCAAGAAGGTCCAAGGGGGTATGGTATATGGCCAACATACCATGGCTAAGGGCTGTTCTAAGCACGACGCAACGCAGAGTGCTTGGATACAGCCCTTAGTCGTGGTCTATTGGCCAAAGTCCACAAACCCCCGAGGTTCCTTATTGCTTTTATCAACTGGTTACCAATGTAATGAGAACAGTAGAAGTAGTTTTGCATCATACTCGTGGTACGTCATCTTATATATCCCAGCTTTCAGCCAATCAGCATCCAGGGCTCGAATGAACCTGCTTATAATTCCAAACAATATCACCCATGGGAATTTTTTTAAGATGGGGTATGTTATATTTTTGATTACGTTATGGATCAAATCTGATCATTCACCTTGACCTAATGATGCAGTTATATAGAACTGCATCAATATAGAACAAATCATGTTAATAAAAAATAGTATGTACAACACACACTGTAAAAGCAGATAAGTTCTGGCTATTCAAACATTTTGAGGAAACCGATTATCTAAAAAAAAATGTACATTTAAGAAACTCAAATAGCTGAAGTGAGCAGTACTACCTTCAAATGAGTAGCACAAATGCAGTTTAAGTAAGGTATACTTAAATGTAATGTCCCCACTAAGCCACGCCTCTAATCATTTCCCAGTTTGCCTTGCCTTTTTGATTGAATTGTAAAGTTACCACCAATGACTGTATTTTGAGGGGCAGAGACATGGTTGTGGAATTCCTTCATTTTCAGTCCTGTGGCCTACACCAAGTGAGTCCCTAGGTGAATTTTATAATTATAATTGAACCATATTATAAAGACTTATACAGTGGCCAGGAGCTTCTAGTTTACAGGCCATATCAGCCCTACGTAGGGTTGCAAACTTTCCCCCAAAATGTTCCAGTAATCTTCTAACCAGGGGGAAATATACTGGAATTTTATAACCCTACCTCTAAATCACATTATGCTGGTGTAATTGTTATTGCAATCTAGTCAGCGTTAGGCAATCCAGCAGTTGAAATCTGTATTCACCCACAACCTGCATTCATAATTAACCATTTCAGTAACGGGTGCAAAAATTCAATGATTGGATTAGTTTTGAAAAAAAGTTATTATCTTTGTGTAGCATAACATTTAATCAATCACTCAATGTAAATGCAGAAACACAGGTATTAAAAACAATTCCAAAATAGCATCCTGCAATAGAGCATGCTGGGAAAAAAAGTTAATTTGTTATCATATCTATAAATAATGTAGTTGGTGTGACTTCTCACTGAGTTTTGAGTCAGTACCACATAAACGTTTAAAGTAATAATGACTTTTCATTGACTCTGAGTACAACTTACTAGAAGTATTTGAGTTAAAAATGCACTTGGGGTTTACAGTGTACATTGGTGTAGTAGGCGTGAATGCATGCCTCCATATCTACCTGTCAGTTTTATCATTAGGATGTTATAGGAGTGATGTTTACCCTGTTCCTTACTGTTAGATCTCTCTCTTTAATTGCTGTTATTTGGCAGACTGGAATATTGATCACATGGGTCAGAGGGATTGGCAGCTGCATGAATCGTTATTAACCGGCCTGTTGGCCATAGCAGGGAGTTCAATAGACAGACAGATAGCCAAGGAGCGCTGATACAGGGTACGCCCTGGGGGAGTTGAGCTCCTCTCAGACACACAGATAATTAACCATCTGAGCCAAGCTGTGCTCAGGGCAACGGCTGATGTGAGGAGGAAAGAACAACAACACACAACAGGACAACACTGTCATATAGAACGTATAGCCTTCTAAAAGTATGTTACAGGCCTGTGCTAGTCTGTTATAGCCCTCTGATAGCATATTACAGCCCTGTGCTAGTCTGGTACTGCAGTGTGATAGTCTGTTATAGCCCTGTGCTAGTCTGTTATAGCCCTCTGATAGTATGTTACAGCCCTGTGCTAGTCTGTTATAGCCCTCTGATAGTATGATACAGCCCTGTGATAGTTTGTTATAGCCCTGTGCTAGTCTGTTATAGTCCTCTGATAGCACATTACAGCCCTGTGCTAGTCTGTTACTGCGGTGTGATAGTCTGTTATAGCCCTGTGCTATTATGTTACAGCCCTCTGATTTTATAGCCCTGTGCTAGTCTGGTAAAGCTCTGTGATAATCTTTTACAGCCCTGTGCTAGTCTGTTATAGCTCTCTGATAGCATGTTACATCCCACTAATAATGTGTTACAGCCCTGTGATAGTCTGTTAAATCCCACTGACAGTCTGTTACAGCCCTGTGATAGTCTGTTACAGCCCTCTGAAAGCATGTTACATGCCTGTGATAGTCTTTTATAGCCCTCTGATAATATGTTACAGCCCTGTGACAGTCTGTTATAGCACTTTGCTTGTCTGTTCTAGCTCTATCACAGTTTGTTATAGCCCTCTGGATTTCTGATATAGCCCTGTGATAGTATGTTACAGCCATGTGCTAGTCTGCTACAGCCCTGTGATAGTCTGTTATAACACTCTGATTGTCTGTTTCAGTCTTGTGATGTTCTGTTAAAGCACCCTGTTAGCATGTTACATCCCTGTGCAAGGCTGTTATAGCCCTCTGATAGCATGTTACAGCCCTGTGATAGTCGGTTATAGATCTGTGGTAGTTTGTTATAAACCGGAGCTAGTCTGTTATTGCACAATGATATCATGTTACAGCCCCGTGAAAGTCTGTTGTAGCCCTGTGATAGTCTGTTACAGCCCTCTGATAGCATGTTACAGCCCTGTGCTAGTCTGTTAAAGCCTGTTGATAGTCTGCTATTGCCCTGTGCAAGTCTGTGCTAGTCAGTTAATGCCATGTGATAGTCTACTAAAGCCCTGTGCTAGTCTGTTATAGCTGTCTTATAGTCGTTACAGCCCTGTGATGTTGTTTTACAGCCCTCTTATAGCAAGTTACAGCCCTGTGATATTCTGTTAAGCCCATCGGATAGCATGTTACAGTCCTGTGCTAGTCTGTTATAGCCCTCTGATAGTCTGTTACAGCCTTGTGATTGTCTGTTATTGCCCTCTCATAGCATGTTACAGCACTGTGCTATTCTGTTATATTCCCGGGACAGTCTGTTACAGCCCTGTGATAGTCTGTTGTAGCCCTGTGCTAGTCTGTTATAGCTCTCTTATAGTCATTACAGCATTGTGATGGTGTGTTACAGCATGTTACAGTCCTGTGCTATTCTGTTATAGCCCTCTAATATCATGTTACAGCCATGTGATAGTAGGTTATAGATCTGTGCTAGTCTGTTATAGCCCTCTGACATTCTGTTACAGGTCTGTGCAAGTCTGTTATAGCCCTCTGAAAGCATGTTACAGCCCTGTGCTAGTCTGTTATATCCCTTTGATAGTATGTTACATGGCTGTGCTAGTCTTTTATAGCCTACCGTGAGAATGTTACAGCCTGTGCTGTAATGTTATAGCCCTCTGATAGCATGTTTACAATCCTGTGCTGGTCTGTTATATCCCTCTGATAGCCCTGTGATACTCTGTTATAGCCATATAAAAGTCTGTTTTTGCCCTCCGCTCATCTGTTGATGCCCTCTACAAGTCTGTTACAGCCCTGTGAGAGTCTGTTATCGTCTTCTGAAAGCATGTTACAGCCCTGTGCTAGTCTGTTATAGCTCTCTGAAAGCATGTTACATGCCTGTGATAGTCTGTTACAGCCCACTGAAGCATGCTATAGCCCTATTCTGGTCTGTTATAGCTCTCTGATAGTTTGTTACAGCCCTGTGCTATAGCTCGCTGAAAGCATGTTACATGCCTGTGAGAGTGTGTTATAGCCCTCTGATAGCATGTTATAGCCTTGTGCTAGTCTGTTATAGCCCTCTTATAGCTTGTTACAAACCTTTGCTAGTCCGTTAAAGCTCTTTGATAGTTTGCTACAGCCGTTTGCTAGTCTGTTACAGCCCTCTGATAGCATGTTACAATGATGCGCTAGTCTGTTACAGCCCTGTTCCTGTCTGTTATAAGACTTTGCTAGTCTGTTACAGCCCTGTTCCTGTCTGTTATAAGACTTTGCTAGTCTGTTACAGCCCTGTTCCTGTCTGTTATAAGACTTTGCTCGTCTGTTATATCCCTCTGATAGCCCTGTGATAGTCTGTTATAGCCCTGTGCTAGTCTGTTATAGCCCACTGAAGCATGCTATAGCCCTGTAGTGGTCCATTATAGCCCTGTGCTAGTCTGTTACAGCCCTGTGCTATTCTGTTATAGCTCTCTGATAGTCTGTTACATCATTTTGCTAGTCTGTTATATCCCTGTGATAGCATGTTACAGCCCTCCTATATCATGTCACAGCCCTTTGCTAGTCTGTTTTCACACTCTGATAGTCTGTTACATCCCTGTGCAAGTCTGTTATATCCCTTTGATAGTATGTTATAGCCCTGTGCTAGTCTGTTACAGCCCTGTGCTAGTCTATTATATTCCTGGAATAGTCTGTTATAGCCCTCTGATAGCATGTTACAATGATGTCCTAGTCTGTTACAGCCCTGTTCCTGTCCTTTATAAGACTTTGCTAGTCTGTTATATCCCTCTGATAGCCCTGTGATAGCCTGTTATAGCCCTGTGATAGTCTGTTCTGGCCCTGTGCCAGTCTGTTATAGCCCTGTGCTAGTCTGTTATAGCCAACTGAAGCATGCTATAGCCCTGTGCTGGTCCGTTATATCCCTCTGATAGCATTTTAAAGCCTTGTGCTAGTCTGTTATAGCCCTCTGATAGTCTGTTACATCATTGTGCTAGTCTGTTATATCCCTTTGATAGAATGTTATAGCCCTGTGCTAGTCTGTTACAGCCCCGTGCTAGTCTATTATATTCCTGGAATAGTCTGTTATAGCCCTCTGATAGCATGTTACAATGATGTCCTGGTCTGTTACAGCCCTGTTGCTGTCTGTTATAAGACTTTGCTAGTCTGTTATATCCCTCTGATAGCCCTGTGATAGCCTGTTATAGCCCTGTGATAGCCTGTTATAGCCCTGTGCCAGTCTGTTATAGCCCTGTGCTAGTCTGTTATAGCCTACTGAAGCATGCTATAGCCCTGTGCTGGTCCGTTATATCCCTCTGATAGCATTTTAAGCCTTGTGCTAGTCTGTTATAGCCCTCTGATAGTCTGTTACATCATTGTGCTAGTCTGTTATATCCCTGTGATAGCATGTTACAGCCCTCCGATTTCATGTCACAGCCCTTTGCTAGTCTGTTTTCACACTCTGATAGTCTGTTACATCCCTGTGCAAGACTGTTATAGCCCTCTGATAGTATGTTACAGCCCTGTGCTAGTCTTTTATATTCCTGGGATAGTCTGTTATAGCCCTTTGCTAGTGTGTTCTATCCCTGTGCTAGTGTGTTATATCCCTGTGCTAGTCCTTTATAATCCTATGAATGTCTGCTATAGCCCTGCTATAGTCTATTCTAGAGCTGTGTTTGTCTGTTATAGCCCTGTGATAGCATCTTTTAGCCTCCTGAGAGCATGTTACAGCCCTGTGCTAGTCTGTTTTAGCCCTCTGAGAGTCTGTTACAGCCCTTTGCTGGTCCATTATAGCCTTTGATAGACTGTTACAGCCGTTTGATAGCATGTTACAATCCTGTGCTGGTCTGTTATAGCCCTATGATAGCAATGTACCACCCTTTGATATCATGCTGTAGCCCTGTGCTAGTCTGTTTTAGCCTTCCGATAGCATGTTACAGCCCTGTGCTTGTCTGTTATATCCATGTGATTGTCTTTTACAGCCTTTGTACAAGTCTGTTATTTTCCTGTGAAAGCATGTTATATCCCTTTGATATCGTGTTACAGCCCTGTGCTAGTCTGTTATAACCTTCTGACAATCTGTTACAGCCGAGTGCTAGTCTGTTATAGCCTTCCGATAGCATGTTACAGCCCTGTGATAGTCTGTTATAGGCCTCTGATAGCATGTTACAGCCCTGTGATATTCTGTTATAGGCCTCTGATAGCATGTTACAGCCCTGTGATATTCTGTTATAGCCTTCTGATAGCATGTTACAGCCCTGTGATATTCTGTTATAGCCTTCTGATAGCATTTTACAGCCCTATTCTGTTATGGCCCTCTGACAGCATTTCACAGCCCTGTGAAAGCATGTTACAGCGCTGTGCTTGTCTGTCATATCCCTCTGAAAACATGTTACTGCCCTGCGCTAGTCTGTTATTTTCCTGTGAAAGCATGTTACATCCCTTTGATATCGTGTTACAGCCCTGTAATAGTCTGTTATAGCCCTGTGATAGCATGTTACAGCCCTCTGATATCATGCTGTAAAACTGTGCTAGTCTAATATAGCCCGGCCCTGTGATAGTCTGTTATAGCCCTCTGATAGCATGTTACAGCCCTGTGATAGTCTGTTATAGCCCTCTGATAGCATGTTACAGCCGTCTGATAGCATGTTACAGCCCTGTGATATTCTGTGATTGCCCTCTGATAGCATTTTATAGCCCTGTGGTAGTCTATTACAGCCCTGTGAATGCATGTTACAGTGTGCTAGTGTGCTAGTCCGTTATTGTCCTCTAATAGTCTGTTAAAGGCCTCTGATAGCATGTTACAGACCTGTGATACTCTGTTATAGTCTGTGATATTTTTGGGATGTTATAGCCCTGTGTTTGTCTGTTATAGCCCTGTGCTCGTCTGTTATAGCCGTTTGATAGTCTTTTATAGAACCTTGATAGAATGTTACAATCCTGTGCTGGTCGGATAGAGCTCTTTGATAGCATGTTACTACCTTCTGATATCATGCTTTAGCCCTGTGCTAGTCTGTTATAGCCCTCTGATAGCATGTTACATACCTGTGGTAGTCTGTTTTATCCATGTGATAAAGCCCTGTGCTAGTTACAGCCCTGTGATAGCATGTTACAGCACTCTGATATTATGCTGTAGCTCTGTGTTAGTCTGATATAGCCCTCTGATAGCATTTTATAGCCTTGTGCTAATCTGTTATCGCTCTCTGATAGTCTGTTACAGCCCTGTGCTCGTCTGTTATATCCCTGTGATAGCATGTTAAATCCTTCTGATATCATGTCACAGCCCTTTGCTAGTCTGTTTTCACCCTCTGATAATCTGTTACAGCCGAGTGCTAGTCTGTTTTAGCCTTCCAATATTATGTGACAGATTATCTGTTATATCCCTCTGAAATCATGTTACAGCCATGTGCTACTCTGTTTTATCCCTGTGATAGCATGTTATAGGCCTCTGATAGCATGTTATAGCCCTGTGCTAGTCTGTTACAGCCCTGTGATAGCATGTTACAGCCCACTCATAGTCTGTTGTAGGCCTCTGGTAGTCAATTACAGCCCTGCTAGTCTGTTATTATGATGTGGAATTCTGTTATAGCCCTGTGCTAGTCTGTTATAGCTCTGATAGTCTTTTACAGCCCTCTGACATCATGTCACAGCTCATTGCTAGTCTGATTGTCTGTTACAGCCATGTGCATGACTGCAGCCTTCAGTTAGCATGTTACAGCGCTGTTGTACTCTGTTATTGCCCTCTGATAGCATGCTGTAGCCCTGTGCTAGTCTGTGCAACTCTCTGATAGTCTGTTACAGCCCTGTGATAGCATGTTATAGCCCTGTGCTTGTCTGTTATAGCTCTCTGAAATCAAGTTACAGCCCTTTGATAGCATGTTACAGTCCTGTGCTAGTCTGTTATATTCATGGGAAAGTCTGTTGTAGCCCTGTGCTAGTCTGTTATATCCCTATGATAGCTTCTTACAGCCCTGTGCTCGTCTGTTTTAGCCTTCCAATAGCATGTTACATCCCTATGCTAGTCTGTTATAGCCCTCAGATAGCATTTTATAGTCCTTTGCTAGTCTGTTATAGCCTTCCAATAGCATGTTACAGCCCTGTGCTAGTCTGTTATAGCCCTCTAATTGCATGTTACAGCCCTTTGCTTGTCTGTTATAGCCCTGTGATATCATGTTACAGTCCTGTGCTAGTCTGATATAGCCCTCTGATTGCATGTTACAGCCCTTTGCTTGTCTGTTATAGCCCTGTGATATCATGTTACAGTCCTGTGCTAGTCTGTTATAGCCCTCTGATAGTCTGTTACAGCCTTGTGATTGTCTGTTATTGCCCTCTCATAGCATGTTACAGCTCTGTGCTATTCTGTTATATTCCCGGGACAGTCTGTTACAGCCCTGTGATAGTCTGTTGTAGCCCTGTGCTAGTCTGTTATAGCTCTCTTATAGTCATTACAGCATTGTGATGGTGTGTTACAGCATGTTACAGTCCTGTGCTATTCTGTTATAGCCCTCTAATATCATGTTACAGCCATGTGATAGTAGGTTATAGATCTGTGCTAGTCTGTTATAGCCCTCTGACATTCTGTTACAGGTCTGTGCAAGTCTGTTATAGCCCTCTGAAAGCATGTTACAGCCCTGTGCTAGTCTGTTATATCCCTTTGATAGTATGTTACATGGCTGTGCTAGTCTTTTATAGCCTACCGTGAGAATGTTAAAGCCTGTGCTGTAATGTTATAGCCCTCTGATAGCATGTTTACAATCCTGTGCTGGTCTGTTATATCCCTCTGATAGCCCTGTGATACTCTGTTATAGCCATATAAAAGTCTGTTTTTGCCCTCCGCTCATCTGTTGATGCCCTCTACAAGTCTGTTACAGCCCTGTGAGAGTCTGTTATCGTCTTCTGAAAGCATGTTACAGCCCTGTGCTAGTCTGTTATAGCTCTCTGAAAGCATGTTACATGCCTGTGATAGTCTGTTACAGCCCACTGAAGCATGCTATAGCCCTATTCTGGTCTGTTATAGCTCTCTGATAGTTTGTTACAGCCCTGTGCTATAGCTCGCTGAAAGCATGTTACATGCCTGTGAGAGTCTGTTACAGCCCTCTGATAGCATGTTACAATGATGCGCTAGTCTGTTACAGCCCTGTTCCAGTCTGTTATAAGACTTTGCTAGTCTGTTACAGCCCTGTTCCTGTCTGTTATAAGACTTTGCTAGTCTGTTACAGCCCTGTTCCTGTCTGTTATAAGACTTTGCTCGTCTGTTATATCCCTCTGATAGCCCTGTGATAGTCTGTTATAGCCCTGTGCTAGTCTGTTATAGCCCACTGAAGCATGCTATAGCCCTGTAGTGGTCCATTATAGCCCTGTGCTAGTCTGTTACAGCCCTGTGCTATTCTGTTATAGCTCTCTGATAGTCTGTTACATCATTTTGCTAGTCTGTTATATCCCTGTGATAGCATGTTACAGCCCTCCTATATCATGTCACAGCCCTTTGCTAGTCTGTTTTCACACTCTGATAGTCTGTTACATCCCTGTGCAAGTCTTTTATATCCCTTTGATAGTATGTTATAGCCCTGTGCTAGTCTGTTACAGCCCTGTGCTAGTCTATTATATTCCTGGAATAGTCTGTTATAGCCCTCTGATAGCATGTTACAATGATGTCCTAGTCTGTTACAGCCCTGTTCCTGTCCTTTATAAGATTTTGCTAGTCTGTTATATCCCTCTGATAGCCCTGTGATAGCCTGTTATAGCCCTGTGATAGTCTGTTCTGGCCCTGTGCCAGTCTGTTATAGCCCTGTGCTAGTCTGTTATAGCCAACTGAAGCATGCTATAGCCCTGTGCTGGTCCGTTATATCCCTCTGATAGCATTTTAAAGCCTTGTGCTAGTCTGTTATAGCCCTCTGATAGTCTGTTACATCATTGTGCTAGTCTGTTATATCCCTTTGATAGAATGTTATAGCCCTGTGCTAGTCTGTTACAGCCCCGTGCTAGTCTATTATATTCCTGGAATAGTCTGTTATAGCCCTCTGATAGCATGTTACAATGATGTCCTAGTCTGTTACAGCCCTGTTGCTGTCTGTTATAAGACTTTGCTAGTCTGTTATATCCCTCTGATAGCCCTGTGATAGCCTGTTATAGCCCTGTGATAGCCTGTTATAGCCCTGTGCCAGTCTGTTATAGCCCTGTGCTAGTCTGTTATAGCCTACTGAAGCATGCTATAGCCCTGTGCTGGTCCGTTATATCCCTCTGATAGCATTTTAAGCCTTGTGCTAGTCTGTTATAGCCCTCTGATAGTCTGTTACATCATTGTGCTAGTCTGTTATATCCCTGTGATAGCATGTTACAGCCCTCCGATTTCATGTCACAGCCCTTTGCTAGTCTGTTTTCACACTCTGATAGTCTGTTACATCCCTGTGCAAGACTGTTATAGCCCTCTGATAGTATGTTACAGCCCTGTGCTAGTCTTTTATATTCCTGGGATAGTCTGTTATAGCCCTTTGCTAGTGTGTTCTATCCCTGTGCTAGTGTGTTATATCCCTGTGCTAGTCCTTTATAATCCTATGAATGTCTGCTATAGCCCTGCTATAGTCTATTCTAGAGCTGTGTTTGTCTGTTATAGCCCTGTGATAGCATCTTTTAGCCTCCTGAGAGCATGTTACAGCCCTGTGCTAGTCTGTTTTAGCCCTCTGAGAGTCTGTTACAGCCCTTTGCTGGTCCATTATAGCCTTTGATAGACTGTTACAGCCGTTTGATAGCATGTTACAATCCTGTGCTGGTCTGTTATAGCCCTATGATAGCAATGTACCACCCTTTGATATCATGCTGTAGCCCTGTGCTAGTCTGTTTTAGCCTTCCGATAGCATGTTACAGCCCTGTGCTTGTCTGTTATATCCATGTGATTGTCTTTTACAGCCTTTGTACAAGTCTGTTATTTTCCTGTGAAAGCATGTTATATCCCTTTGATATCGTGTTACAGCCCTGTGCTAGTCTGTTATAACCTTCTGACAATCTGTTACAGCCGAGTGCTAGTCTGTTATAGCCTTCCGATAGCATGTTACAGCCCTGTGATATTCTGTTATAGCCTTCTGATAGCATGTTACAGCCCTGTGATATTCTGTTATAGCCTTCTGATAGCATTTTACAGCCCTATTCTGTTATGGCCCTCTGACAGCATTTCACAGCCCTGTGAAAGCATGTTACAGCGCTGTGCTTGTCTGTCATATCCCTCTGAAAACATGTTACTGCCCTGCGCTAGTCTGTTATTTTCCTGTGAAAGCATGTTACATCCCTTTGATATCGTGTTACAGCCCTGTAATAGTCTGTTATAGCCCTGTGATAGCATGTTACAGCCCTCTGATATCATGCTGTAAAACTGTGCTAGTCTAATATAGCCCGGCCCTGTGATAGTCTGTTATAGCCCTCTGATAGCATGTTACAGCCCTGTGATAGTCTGTTATAGCCCTCTGATAGCATGTTACAGCCGTCTGATAGCATGTTACAGCCCTGTGATATTCTGTGATGCCCTCTGATAGATTTTTTATAGCCCTGTGGTAGTCTATTACAGCCCTGTGAATGCATGTTACAGTGTGCTAGTGTGCTAGTCCGTTATTGTCCTCTAATAGTCTGTTAAAGGCCTCTGATAGCATGTTACAGACCTGTGATACTCTGTTATAGTCTGTGATATTTTTGGGATGTTATAGCCCTGTGTTTGTCTGTTATAGCCCTGTGCTCGTCTGTTATAGCCGTTTGATAGTCTTTTATAGAACCTTGATAGAATGTTACAATCCTGTGCTGGTCGGATAGAGCTCTTTGATAGCATGTTACTACCTTCTGATATCATGCTTTAGCCCTGTGCTAGTCTGTTATAGCCCTCTGATAGCATGTTACATACCTGTGGTAGTCTGTTTTATCCATGTGATAAAGCCCTGTGCTAGTTACAGCCCTGTGATAGCATGTTACAGCACTCTGATATTATGCTGTAGCTCTGTGTTAGTCTGATATAGCCCTCTGATAGCATTTTATAGCCTTGTGCTAATCTGTTATCGCTCTCTGATAGTCTGTTACAGCCCTGTGCTCGTCTGTTATATCCCTGTGATAGCATGTTAAATCCTTCTGATATCATGTCACAGCCCTTTGCTAGTCTGTTTTCACCCTCTGATAATCTGTTACAGCCGAGTGCTAGTCTGTTTTAGCCTTCCAATATTATGTGACAGATTATCTGTTATATCCCTCTGAAATCATGTTACAGCCATGTGCTACTCTGTTTTATCCCTGTGATAGCATGTTATAGGCCTCTGATAGCATGTTATAGCCCTGTGCTAGTCTGTTACAGCCCTGTGATAGCATGTTACAGCCCACTCATAGTCTGTTGTAGGCCTCTGGTAGTCAATTACAGCCCTGCTAGTCTGTTATTATGATGTGGAATTCTGTTATAGCCCTGTGCTAGTCTGTTATAGCTCTGATAGTCTTTTACAGCCCTCTGACATCATGTCACAGCTCATTGCTAGTCTGATTGTCTGTTACAGCCATGTGCATGACTGCAGCCTTCAGTTAGCATGTTACAGCGCTGTTGTACTCTGTTATTGCCCTCTGATAGCATGCTGTAGCCCTGTGCTAGTCTGTGCAACTCTCTGATAGTCTGTTACAGCCCTGTGATAGCATGTTATAGCCCTGTGCTTGTCTGTTATAGCTCTCTGAAATCAAGTTACAGCCCTTTGATAGCATGTTACAGTCCTGTGCTAGTCTGTTATATTCATGGGAAAGTCTGTTGTAGCCCTGTGCTAGTCTGTTATATCCCTATGATAGCTTCTTACAGCCCTGTGCTCGTCTGTTTTAGCCTTCCAATAGCATGTTACATCCCTATGCTAGTCTGTTATAGCCCTCAGATAGCATTTTATAGTCCTTTGCTAGTCTGTTATAGCCTTCCAATAGCATGTTACAGCCCTGTGCTAGTCTGTTATAGCCCTCTAATTGCATGTTACAGCCCTTTGCTTGTCTGTTATAGCCCTGTGATATCATGTTACAGTCCTGTGCTAGTCTGATATAGCCCTCTGATTGCATGTTACAGCCCTTTGCTTGTCTGTTATAGCCCTGTGATATCATGTTACAGTCCTGTGCTAGTCTGATATAGCCCTCTGATTGCATGTTACAGCCCTTTGCTTGTCTGTTATAGCCCTGTGATATCATGTTACAGCCCGTATTCTAGCCTGTTATATCCCCCTGAAAGCTTGTTACAGCCCTTTTTCTACTCTGTTATAGCCCTGTGATAGCATGTTATATCCCTGTGATTGCATGTTACAGCCCTTTGCTATTCTGTTATAGCGTTCCAATAGCATGTTGCAGCCCTATGCTAGTCTCTTATAGCACTCTGATAGCATTTTCCAGCCCTGTGCTGTCTGAAAGCATGTTACAGCTTTGTGCTAGTCTGTTTCAACACTGTGACATCATGTTACAGTCCTGTGATAGTCGCTCATATCCCTCTGAAAGCATGTTATAGCCTTATCCTAGTCTGTTACATCCCTGTGATATCAATTTACAGCCCTGTTCTAGTCTGTTATATCCCTCTGATAGCATGTTACAGCCTGGTGATGGTCTATTTCAGCCATCTGATAGCATGTTACAGCCCTGTGCTAGTCTGTTATAGCCCTCTGAAATCAAGTTTCTGCCTTCCCATAACATTTTACATCCCTGTGCTAGTCTGTTAAAGCACTCTGAAAGCTTGTTACAGCCCTGTGGTAGTGTGTTGCAGTTCTCTGATCGTCTGTTACATTCCTTTAATAGCATGTTACAGCCCTGTACTAGTCTGTTATAGCCCTCTGATAGCATGTTACAGACCTGTACTAGTCTGTTATAGCCCTCTGATAGCATGTTACAGACCTGTACTAGTCCGTTATAGCCCTCTGATAGCATGTTACAGACCTGTACTAGTCTGTTATAGCCCTCTGATAGCATGTTACAGACCTGTACTAGTCCGTTATAGCCCTCTGATAGCATGTTACAGACCTGTACTAGTCTGTTATAGCTCTCTGAAATCAAGTTACAGCCCTTTGATAGTATGTTACAGTCCTGTGCTTGTCTTTTTTAGCCCTCTGAAATCTTGTTACAGCCATATGCTAATCTGTTATATCCCTCTGATAGCATCTTACAGCCCTGTGTTAGTCTGTTATAGCCCTGTGATATCATGTGACTGCACTTGTTCTAGCCTGTTATATCCTTCTGATAGCTTGTCACAGCCTTGTGCTAGTCTATTATAGCCTTCCAATAGCATAGTACAGTCATGTGCTAGTCTGTAATACCTCTCTGATAGTATGTTACATCCCTCTTATAGCATGTTACAGCCTTTTGATAGTCTGTTTCAGCCCTGTGATATGATGTTACAGCCCTAAACAAGTCTGTTACAGCCCTCTTATAGCATGTTACAGCCCTATGCTAGTCTGTTATATCCCTCTGAAAGCATGTTACAGCCTGGTGATTGTCTGTTTCAGCCCTGTGATATGATGTTACAGACCTATGTTACTCTGTTATATGCCTCTGAAATCATGTTACATCCCTGTGCTGGTCTGTTATAGCCCTCTAATATCATTCCATGCTACAGCCCTGTGCTAGTGCTAGTATCATATATCCTTCTGAAAGCATGTTACAGCCTGTGCTAGTCTGTTATATCCTTCCAATAGCATGTTACAGTCCTGTATAATGACAAATCACAACCCAACAACACAGTAATAAAGCACAGTACAGCCCTTGATGTAAAGAAATAGCCAATGATGTGTATAAACCATGGATTGCTAACGCCATGTATTAGCCAATGAGAGGCTTTGAAGCAACCCGTCAGCCATATTGGCACTCCCCAGAAGAAGCAATCCTCCATTGGAATAAATTGAATTCTATAGTATTTCAATTAAATGTTTCAAGGGAAAAATGACATGTATTGAAGTATTTTTGTCGTTGTAGTGGGGACAGTAACATTAGAACTTAAACAAATATATACTTTAGGAAAATGTGTTCATATTTGTTTTCATTTTATATTTACATGTTTAGCTCACATAATATAATTACAAAGTATGCGTTAAGGTGTATGTAATAGAATACATTTGGCCAAAACAAATCTAGACATTAATGACATTAATAAATACATTTCGATAGCTTTCAAAATATTTTTTACGATGTTGGGGGATTGCCAAGATAGCTCCCTCTATCAGTCATCTTTGTATACACAATTATGAACACGTGCTCTTTCCATGACATAGACTGATCACGTGAAACATATGATCCCTTGTTGATGTCACTTGTTAAATCCACTTCAATCAGAGTAGATGAAGATGAAGATACAGGTTGAAAAAAGTATTTTTAAGCCTTAAGACGACAGCAGACTATTTTCACACTTTGCTTTGTTGACAGCACATTTACTGGGCCTCCTGTATATATATAGTAAAGATATCTTCATTAAAGGGCCATGAAAAGTACAGAGTAATGCCTGATGCTGTTAATATAACAGTAATCTTTTTTTGGCATTCATTATTGATCTATGATTTGTATGCACTTTTTGCACTAGTACGCACTGCTATAGTAAATTGTATGATTTTAATTTTCAAATTTCATATGCTATGAACAACCTATTCATACAAATTTAAGGAATAGGGCTTAATTTAAAATATATATTATATACAATCTACATACACCACAGGAGGTTGGTGGCACCTTAATTGGAAAGGACGAGCTCGTGGTAATGGCTGGAGCGGAATCAGTGGGATAGGATCAAATGCCCTTCCATCTGCTCCGTTCCAGCCATTATTATGAGCCGTCCTCCCCTCAGCAGCCTCCACTGACATATATTCACCATCAACTGTACAATTGACATGCTATAACATTTCAGCTGCCGTATTACTGTAAACATTTTTGATATAACTAGTGGTCAGGGAAAATGCGTCTCATTTCCTGATGCACTACTGTCATTCATTGTTGTCTCTCTCCCCCTGTGAACGAATGTCAGAATTGGCCAGCGACTTCACAGATTCTTCACAGTCTCAGCTTTCATCTAATATAACATTTTTGATGAACACAAAGTGGTTTTGTTTCACATTTTCTAATTGTTTTAATGTTTTATTTATCATTCGGAATACTTCCTATTTCTGTAGTAGACTTTCAGCGCTATGCAGCTTGTGATGTACCGTTCCACCACAAATTGACGGGCGGCCCGATCAGCAAATCAACTTTACATACACCGTGGCTGAGGGTATGTAACCCGTGCACCAGAGACATCCGAAGACAACTGAATAGAGGCAGGAAAGTGGAGCTGTCCGCCAGAACAATCCGCAAAGCAATTTGGCCTAACTGAAGTTGATTTATAAGCAAATTACCTTGATATGCCTTGATAAAACAATTAAATTATATTGAAAGTCCCCTAAGTAGGTTATTTAACATTTAAGAGGTAGTAACTCTTTAAATGTAATAGTATAGTTCAGAGAATTAATCTATTAAGATATTTGTTTCCTTGCCTCGTTACAGTCTATGAACTGCTCTAAGGACTGACTGCAATGCATACTTTGATTTTGGTAGAAGTCACTGCCAAGAAAGGCTAATATTAGCATTTTCAGATGAAAAACATTACTCAGTCTGAAGTGAGGGTTCAGGTCAATTTGAAATTTCTGAATGTAATTAAATTCAATCCATGAATTTGAATTGGCCACACCAAAAAGGAAGCAGAATTTGTATTGCATTTGAATTCGGCTTCCTGTGGGGTGTGGCCAATTCAAATTCAACAATTGAATTGGAATGTGAGACCAATTCGCAATCAATTCAGAATTGAACATAACCCTGAAATGGTTATATTTGGGACCCAGCTCATGTTGATCGTTCATTATACCATATGCCGTGCTGTCCTTCTACAGTACATGCCGGGGACACTTTTTTCACAAAGTAGCCCTGCTCACTACAAGGCATGCCACAACTCTGAATAACACCTCTTTATAATCCCATTCGCCAGGTAGACCTGAACATGCCTTAGGTAAATCAGTCTCCAATTGTGTGAGATTTTGAACTCCTGCTGATCACAAAAGCTATGTACCTCTCCAACTTTCCCAATTTAAGCGGGCACTTTTAAGACGACGCTAACACCAGCTTTCCCTGAGTGTAATCCAGGCTTCTGATCACACAGCAAGCAGCTCTATCCACTATGCTGCTGATAAAAAATACCTAGCCTGTCTCTGCCTCTGCCCGAGGCTGGTAGTGAACCAGAGGATGAACAGAGGATGACCAG
Source organism: Oncorhynchus kisutch (assembly GCF_002021735.2). Taxonomy (NCBI): domain Eukaryota; kingdom Metazoa; phylum Chordata; class Actinopteri; order Salmoniformes; family Salmonidae; genus Oncorhynchus; species Oncorhynchus kisutch. Next base: position 59,710,832 of record NC_034191.2, on the reverse strand, counting down.
GAGGCGATGTGTGTTAGAACACGGTTGTGGACAATAGAAATGTGTTTCTATTTGCAACGCCTTGTCACAAGAACTCGCCGTTTACCTGGGTGTGTATTATACCATGCAACAATGGTATTTTCATTCCCACTAATATATGGGGATTGTGGTTTATCTACTGTAAGCTGTATGTAAGTCATATTTGCCAGTTAATAACTGCTGCTTAAAACATTAATTAAAAGTAACAAATAGATGCACACACACACTATATGTTAATGTTTTTAAATTAATGTAAATGGTAAGGTCTTCTGTCTGTAATGTCTTTTTCGTTATATGTCGGACCCCAGTAAGACTAGCTGTTGCCATTACCGTCGACTAATGGGATCCTAATAAATCTAATCAATCAAACAGTAATAGCATGTATATATTATTCATTATTTGTTTTAAATATGGGTTACCATCTAACTGAACCTTTGGCATTTCAAACTGTCGAGTGTCTCAACAATCCGATAATAATATTTTAATAAAGTTGATTTCAATCATAATCAAAAACAAGTCTCCTCATATTGTTTCAGCTGAAAGCCATTTTAACGGATAGCAACAACAACTGGATCTTTGTTCTCTGTGTCTTCTGCAATCTAACCTCCTGCTTTTAATTGCTGACATTTAATCAATAGATGCAAATGACAAAGAAGACCTATTATTCTTGTATTCGTCAATCTCGGGAGACAAAATGCAAGCTTGTAGGATAATTATATGGCACAAGGTTCTCTGTAAAGGTCAAAAAGTAGTTTGTTCAGGGGATCAGTATCATGATTGGTTGTCATATCGGGCAGAGAGCCAAAGTAAATGCTATGCTAGCTTAGGTTGTTGCCGCTCTCCAGGTTTAAATAGATGTGTACACACTTCCAGACAGAAACTCACAGACAGCCACACACACACTGTGTTGAAGTCAACGTTCTTCGTATCTTGTCCCATTTGCATGGAAGCACTTGCACATTGTCTTTGATCATTCAAATGTCATAAGATGACAGTGTAGGATGCAGCTACCTACCCATGAGGCTACCTACATTTTCCTTGTCTTAAAGTTCCCAAAAGCCTATGGATATTACAGTATCATTTTTTACATGCGTGCATCACAAAAGAGAGCGCATGGAGCATTTCAAGCTGGAGTGAGCAACACCTGCTAGCTGGCCTTTAGAGTACAGGGCAATGGGAGTTGATTAATCATACTATGACAGTCCATCCACCAGATACCAAATTTAATTATGAAAGCGATAAATAACGTTTTCTAGGACTGTACAGATCATCTGGCTCTCTCAGGATCCACAACTGGTGAGTTATCTTCCCGGGCACATCACATTTATGGAGCCTTGTGATGGATGGCTAACCAGACACTTTTATGGCTGAAATATTTATTTACCAAGCACCCCTAATAAATAAAACACATCCATTATTTATCGTATACTGCACGTCCGATCCAAAATTGTAGTCATCAGGAATAATTTCTCACTTTTTGCAAGTAAATGTGTGGATATTCTATTGAAATATGTTTCCTAATGATACAAATAACCCAAAACAAGTTTTTGATCATATTGAACTCAAATTTAACACAACTTCTGATTCTGAGAAAATTAATGTAATTTACTGTTATTTGCGGCTGTAAGCAAATCATTGTAAAAAATATTCAGCTATCATTCATCACTCAGTTTACCATCTGCAGGGCACTAAATCACCAACAGGAGTGATCATTGGGGTCCCTATTAAAACATGTACACACTCAGCATGATAAACACTACTGTAGCTACTGTACTATCGAAACTACAAATGTCCGTTGTTGAAACACTACTAATGCTAGTATTACTATTACTGACACTAACTGTTAGCTTTAGAAAAATATCTTATTATGTGTACCATTCATCCATAGCTCATCTAGCCGGTTTATAGTTTATTCTCTCTTTCTTGCTGTGTTCTTGGAGTTATTTTGCAGTGATAACAGCTCCCTCAATGGAACATCCTCAAACAGATACAACGTGGCAGCTTGAAGGTTACAAACAACAAAGCGAGGCGAGTGAATATACCCTGGATACTTTACGCGTCAAGACATATTTGAAAGATTTACAAGGGAAAGGGGGGAGAGAGAAAAAAAGTATAATAAATTCAGCAGCAGGCGTAGACATTATATCCATGTATCACCTGCTACGGTGCAGGGAATAAAAGGCCTCTATGAATGCAGTCTATTACCTACAGAGGCTGCTAACCACGTGCCACTGTTGATTTCTCAGAGCAGTCGATACATTGAGCAAGGCCACAGCATGGCAGCAGCATTGTACACCCCCCCCCCCCCCCCCCCCCATTTAAACAGCTCACATTGGTTCTAAGTGTCACACTTTGGCCCAACGGTTGAGCGATTTCTCATGATTCTCTTCTGTGTATAAATTCTGTGTATTTATGCGCTTGCTATGCGTAAAATGGTGAGGGGACAGGGGCCGTCTGTTCTGATCAGATGATGACAGTCATGAAGACCATGGTGCTGCTTTGGTACACATTGAACCAACCAATATCACCACTGATACTGTTGCATAGCCTATTTGAGAGTTTTCATCTATATTTTTCGTAGCTGTCTATTTACCACCATAAACCAATGATGGCACTAAGACCGCACTCAACGAGCTGTATAGGGTCATAAGGAAGCAAGAAAATGCTCACCCAGAGGCGGTACTCCTACTGGCCGATGACTTTAATGCAGGAAAACTGAAATTTGTTTTACCTCATTTCTACCAGCATGTCACCTGTGCAACTAGAGGTGAAAAAACTCTAGATAACCTTTACTCCTGTCACGATCTTTATAAGGAATGGACAAAGATGCAGCGTGGTAGTTGTACATTTACCTTAAATAAATGAACACCGAACAAAATCAACAAACTACCAAATGAAACGTGAAGCTACTGGTATGCACACAGGCAACTAACTGTAGACAAGATCCCACAAATCACAATGGGGAAATGGCTACCTAAATATGATCCCCAACAGTTGTCTCTGATTGGGAACCATACCAGGCCAACATAAACCATTAATCACCTATATGACCCACCCTAGTCACTATCAAGCCCCAACCAACATAGAGAATAAACAGCTCTCTATGGTCAGGGCGTGACAGTACCCCCCCCCCCCCCCTCAAAGGTCCGGACTCCGACCGCAAAACCTGACTCAATAGGGAAGGGTCCTGGTGGGCATGTACAATGGATGACAGAGGGCGTCGGGGGCGGCTCCGGTACGGGGCGAAGTACCCACTCCGCTCACAGATACGTCATCCTCCATGGCGGCTCTGGTGCGGGGATCGTCGCCGGAAGCTCCGGACCGTGGGTCGTCGCTGGAGGCTCCGGACCGTGGATCGTCACCGGAGGAAACCGACCGTAGATCGCAGGAGGCTCTGGACTGAGAACCCCTGCTGAAGGCTCTGGACTGCAGACCATCGCTGGAGGCTCCAGACCGCCGACCATCGCTGGAGGCTCCGGACCACCGACCGTCGCTGGAGGTTCTGGACTGTAGACCGTCTCAGGAGGTTCCGGACTGTGGACCGTCTCAGGAGATTCCGGACTGGGAACTGTCGCCTGGAAGCTCTGGACTGGGAACTGTCGCCGGAAGCTCTGGACTGGGAACTGTCCCCGGAAGCTCTGGACTGTGGAGGCGCACTGGTGGCCTGATGCGTCGTGCCGGTACAGGTGGCACCGGGCTGATGACATGCACCTCAGGGCGAGTGCGGGGAGGAGGCACAGGACGTACTGGACTTTGGAGGTGCACTGGAGGTCTGATGCGTGGGACCGGTACAGGTGGCACCGGGCTGATGAAATGCACTTCAGGGCGAGTGCGGGGAGGAGGCACAGGACGTACTGGACTGTGGAGGTGCACTGGAGGCCTGATGCGTGGGACCGGTACAGGTGGCACCGGGCTGGTGACACGCACCTCAGGGCGAGTGCGAGGAGCAGGAACAGGACGGACCAGACTGGGACATGCACTTGAGGGAGAGTGCGAGGAGCAGGAACAGGACACACCTGACTGGGAAAGTGCACTTGAGGGAGAGTGCGAGGAGTTGGCACAGGATGCACCTGACTGGGAAAGTGCACTTGAGGGAGAGTGCGAGGAGTTGGCACAGGACGCACTGGGTTGTGAAGATGCACTGGAGACCTGGTGTGTATAGCTGACATCAATTGTTCTGAAACTTTAGCACACTTCTCAGGATGAGTACGGGGAGCTGACTCAGGTGGCACCAAACTGACAACACGTTCCTTTATTCCAAGTCCGTGCATCCTCCAACAACTCTCCCATTTCTCTCTCCTCCAAATTCTCCTTCTTCTCCCAGACTGGCTTTGGTTCACTCCTCGGCACTGCCGACTGTGGCCTACCTCCCCTCTTCGTCGCTGTCCCTCCTTTGCTGCTTCCGCCTGCCTCCATTGCAGGCTCTTCTCTCCTGCTATTATGTCGTCCCAAGTCCAGGATGTTCTCTCCCTAATCTCCTCCACAGACCAGGATGCCATTATCTCCCGGGCACGCTGCTTGGTCCGTTGTTGGTGGGATGAATAAATGAACACCGAACAAAAACAACAAACTACCAAACGAAACGTGAAGCTACTGGTATGCACACATGCAACTAACTGTAGACAAGATCCCACAAATCACAATGGGGAAAATGGCTATCTAAATATGATCCCCAATCAGAGACAACAATAAACAGCTGTCTCTGATTGGGGACCATACCAGTCCAACATAAACCATTAATCACCTAGATGACCAACCCTAGTCACTATCAAGCCCCAACCAACATAGAGAATAAACAGCTCTCTATGGTCAGGGCGTGACAACTCCACACACATATATAAAGCTCCCCCTCGCTCTCCATTTGGCAAATCTGATTATAACTCTATCCTCCTGATTCCTGCTTACAAGCAAAAACTTAAACAGGAAGTACAAGTGAGTCTCTCAATACGGAAGTGGTCCGATGAAGCAGATGCTAAACTACAGGTCTGTTTTGCTAGCACAGACTGGAATATGTTATGAGACTCATCCGATGGCATTGATGAGTTTACCAGGTCAGTCACCAGCTTCATTAATAAGTATATTGATGACGTTGTCCCCACAGTGACCGTACGTACATATCACTACCAGAACCAATGGATTACAGAGAACATCCTCACTGAGCTAAAGGCTAGAGCTGCCACTTTCAAGTAGGCTCCTCAAAGGAGGAAGGGGAGGACCGTCCTCCTCAGTGTACTTCATAAAAAACATTATAAAACATGATCCTTTTTAGATAAACTATACTAAATATATTCACATTTCACCAAATAATTTATTAAAACATACTGTTTTGCAATGAAGGTCTACAGGAGCCTCAACATCACTAGAGTAGCACCATGGTGCAGCCGGAGGACAGCAATCTTCCGTCCTCCTCTTGGTACATTGACTTCAATACAAAACCTAGGAGGCTCTTGGATCTCACCCCCTTCCATAAACTTACACTACCGGTCAAAAGTTTTATAACACCTACTCATTCAAGGGGTTTTATTTTTACTATTTTCTACATTGTAGAAAAGTAGTGAAGATATCAACACTATGAAATAACACATATGGAATCATGTAGTAACCAACAAAGGGTTAAGCAAATCAAAAAAATATTTAGTAGCCACCATTTGCCTTGATGACAGCTTTGCACACTCTTGGCATTCTCTCCACCAGCTACATGAGGAATGCTTTTCCCAACAGTCTTGAAGGAGTTCCCACGGCAGCTTTTTCTTCACTATGCGGTCCAACTCACCCCAAACCATCTCAATTAGGTTGAGGTGGTGTTAAGGTTTTCTTTCGGTGAAAGAGAGGAGGACCAAAATGCAGAGTGGTTATCTTTATACATCTTTAATGAAGATGATAAATGAACAATATACAAAAAAACAAGAAACGTTGAAACCCGAAACAGCCGTATCTGGTGCAACAAACACAGAGACAGGAACAATCACCCACGAAACACTCAAAGAATATGGCTGCCTAAATATGGTTCCCAATCAGAGACAACGATAAACACCTGCCTCTGATTGAGAACCACTCTAGGCAACCATAGACTTACCTAGACTACTTCACTAAATCACAATACTTATTTTCCACCATAATTTGCTAATAAATTCATAAAAAATCCTACAATGTGATTTTCTGGATTTTTTTTCTAATTTTGTCTGTCATAGTTTAAGTGTACCTATGATGAAAATTACAGGCCTCTCTCATCTTTTTAAGTGGGAGAACTTGCACAATTGGAGGCTGACTAAATACTTTTTTGCCCCACTTTATAATAACATATAGAAAATCAGCTCCAAGTGATTTTAATTTGGGAAATCTGCTCTTAATTATTTCCACACGTAATCGAGAGATATGTGTGATTGTATACAACTGTAAGCAAGGTTTGAAATTATGTTTGTTTTATTCAAATATTATATCTGTTTGGGCTTCATGCGGTCAATTTGCAGTCTAAAAATGATTTGTAAATGTGTTCTGGCCCCCCGACTCAAGAAGAAAATCGTCCCACGGCTAAATCTAGTCGATGATCCCTGGCTTACGGTATACTAATCATTTTCTCAGTAAATTCAAACTCTACACTGGGAGAATAGAGTAGTAATAAAATATTATACTAAGTACTAGAAACTGTAGCTATTTTGCATTACACACAATCCGATCTATTTCTGTGATTAGATACATCTACATTGCCCTTGTTTAGTTATAAATAGTCTGGTTTATTATTAATGCTGTTTCTCTTTCGCTGCAGGTGCGAACCCAGAGTGAGAATGTTGCAGCCACCTCCATAACGTGATTTAGCCTACGTTGCCTCATTAAGATACCAGCCTCACAGTATATCATCTCAACCAGATAGAACTGTGCCATTGGTGACACTAGCATTTTTCCTCCACGTTGTTAGTGACCGAACCAACGTCCTGTCTTAATTACTGAACTATTTTTCCAGGCTGGTGTGTTGCGTCTAACTCATTATTCACCCTCAATTATATGATGCCCATGTCCTCCAGACTTAATTACTTCTTCTGCTAAGAAGATAAATTCATTTCCTGATTAACCCTTGCACCCCTGAAGAGGCCGGCTGGTCTGACGCAAAACTCAGTACCACTGGTAACAACGATATCATTAGCCAGGTGACTTATTTCTGGCCTTTGTTATTCTCTGTTTATGCAATGGATGCATATACAGTTAGCCTGGTTGATGCCACCCACATAGCGCACAGTGAAGGAGAGCTGTGACCTACTGGTCTGGACAGGAGTCCATTTGTTGGTGCAATATTCACCCAGAAATTGATCAGGCTTTAATTGGTTCTCTCAAACAGTTATTATTCTCTGGATGGGTGCTGAGACCTCATTGTTTGGTTTTATAAATCTAACACTTCTACTGGAAGAGGACGGTACTCAGGGGCTGTGTGGCTGTACATGTGGGTGTTTGTGTCACAGGAAGGCCAAGATCTGATCTAGCGCTAACCTAAATAAGGTATTTCTGTTTTTTATTTTTTATGAATTCGCAAACATTTCTAAAAACCTGTTTTGGCTTTGTCATTATGGGTTATTGTGTGTAGATTAATGAGGAAAAACAATAATGTAATCCATTTTAGGAGAAGGCGTAACAAAATGTGGAAAAAGTCAAGGGGTCTGAATACTTTCCGAATACACTGTATACTGTATTCTAGTCTCATCCTATATAACTACTGCTGTACACACCTTTTCTATTCATATACTGTCCATACTCTCTATACACAACATCATATACATATATACAGTATATTCATACTGAGCAAAATTATAAATGAAACATGAAACAATTTCAAAAAAAGTTACAGTTCATATAAGGAAATCAGTCAATTGAAATATATTTTTTAGGCCCTAACCTATGGATTTAACATGAATGGGCACGGGTGCAGCCATGGATGGGCCAGGCCCAGCCAATCAGGATGAGTTTTTCCCCATATAAGGGCTTTATTACAGACAGAAATGGGCTGGTTACATGTCGTCTGTGGTTGTGAGACTGGTTAGACGTACTGCCAAATTCTGTAAACAACGTTGGAGACAGCTTATGGAAGAGAAATTCAAATTCAGTTCCTTGGCAACAGCTCTGGTGGAAATTCCTGCAGTCAGCATGCCAATTGCACGCTTTGCACGCTCCCTCAAAACTTGAGACATCAGTGACATTGTGTTGTGTGACAAAACGGCAAATTTTAAAGTGGCCTTTTTATTGTCCCCAGCACAAGCTGCACCTGTGTAATGATCATGCTGTTGAATCAGCTTCTTGATATGCAACACCTGCCAGGTGGATGGATTAACTTGGCAAAGGATAAATGCTCACTAACAGGGATGTCAACAAACATTTGCACAAAATTTGAGAGAAATAAGCTTTTTGTGCGTATGGAGAATGTCTGGGATCTTTTATTTCAGCTCATGAAACATGGGACCAACACTTTACATGTTGTGTTTTTATTTTTTGTTCAGTGTAGTTTATTCCAGACTCTGACATTGCTCGTTCTGATATTTCTTAATTCCTTATTTGGGTGTATTGTTTTGTATTGTTAGGTATTACTGCACTGTTGGAGCTGGAAACATAAGCATTTTGTTACACCTGCAATAACATCTGCAATTATGTGTTTCAGTCACCAATAAAATTAGATTTTGAGTAAGAAAGACAGAGAGAACCAATCAGTAAAAGCACAGAACCCTTAATTATCGACACCAAGTGGCAACAACATCAAACAGCCTCTCCAGACTCTGAAGTCAGGGGGACTTAAAGTTTGGTATCAGCCAGACTAATAGACAGTTACTGCTGTGTGGCAACTGATACTTACTTATTCTTCTTCATTTCTAGGTGGATCAAGGCTTCCACTAGAGTGCCACTGCTGCCGATATTCTGCCTTTTTGGAGATCGTTTTCCCCAGGCCACCGTCCCTCATCTCCTTCTCCATTTTTCTTTGACAGGTTTCCTTTGGACAGTCACACAACTAATAAGAGGGATGAAAGGTGTACATGACAAATATTATTATTTGAAGGAAATTGATAGCTTCCAAATTGTAATCACTCTTACTCTAGAACGTATATTACTTTGGTACCTATCTCTAACCCCCTCACTACTACTTCCACCAAATGGTGGCGAATGAAGCCACGGCGTCTCCAGTTTGGATTCAAACATAAACTTAGCTAAACACGACCTTCATGTATTTATAATGAACATAGTACATTTGGAAATAGATTACATTGTGGTGACCAAGTATTTGTTGCAATCTCTCATAAAGAGGACTTTGGCTGCATGGATAAGTTACAGGTATATTTTAATTAGCATTGGTGGAGGGTTGCTCTGGGCCGTTTGCCATCTCTCTCCCACCAATGTGACATGTCCTCTGATTACTGGCATTATGGCACATTTGCAGTTGATAATCAGTCTCAGTTTCATGCTAAATTTCTCATTACGCTGCTGGAGATGTCACTTTGGCTCCCAGTCTGCATTAATAGGCTTTAATCTAGATCAGTGTGTGTGTGTGTGTGCGTGTGTGTGTGTGTGTGTGTGTGTGTGTGTGTGTGTGTGTGTGTGTGTGTGTGTGTGTGTGTGTGTGTGTGTGTGTGTGTGTGTGTGTGTGTGTGTGTGTGTGTGTGTGTGTTCACACGTATTTGTGTGTCTGTGCATTTGTGTGTGCGTTGACAAAAAGGCTGCCTGCTGTATGCCACAAACGTCAGGTATAATCTTGTAAAGAACCCCCAAGAGGACACTTGTTTAATAATCACCCTTCATAGTTCATCATGTCAGATTGGAGGAGAATGATTAGCTTCTACCTAGGTGGAGCTCCATTCTCGTATATGAGCCTCTATGTTAAACACAGGGACATTTGTCAATCAAAAGTATGAAGTATAAATTTAGGTCAGTTGTATATTAAATTGTAGGTCAGTTATGTATTATTGTGTAATGTCTTTTAGTGTTGTATAAATTATTACATTAAATGTGAGTTTGGGGGTTTATACTGAAGAATGTGGCACTGTAGGGACAACTTGCAATCAAATTTCAGATCTCGTCATCATTAATTATTTAAATATTAACCGCACCTGGATTCTGAGTCTGTACAGTCTCATTTGCTTCAATCACTTGAAAAATAATTCACTGAGTGAAAAAAAAATACGTATAGTCTAATCAACATCTTTCAGAATCTGACTGAGACCAAAACTGTGACAAAATCTGTTGCGGGGAAATCTATCTGACTGAATATAACCAAATCCTTTAAGTTGCGCCATCAATTCACTTCTGACGGTTATCCCGACCCAGTACGAATTTTGCTCAGTCACTCACTTGTTTTGTTTGTAGCCCCAGAGGACCGCTTCTGTTTCATGATTGAATCGTGTCATTAGAACAGGAAAGATAATCAAAAATATACTTAATCAGCAAGTTACATTTGATGTACTGTAGTTTCCCATTAATGATAATATTCATAGCGATCTTTAATTAAGTAAGCATTTTTGTAGGAGACAGATTAAAAAAACAAAAGTATCAAGGATGAACAAAACATTTTATTTACATAGTTAATTATTGCAATGAAAGGTAACAATGTTGTATAAATGAGACTGAAACTTAAAATTCAGCTTATCATTATGTTTTATAAATATAACTAGTTTCTAGCATAATATACACTACATCATGACCAAAAGTATGTGGACACCTGCTTGTCGAACATCTCATTCCAAAATCATGGGCATTATTATGGAGTTGGTCCCCCCTTTGCTGCCATAACAGCCTCCACTCTTCTGGGAAGGCTTTCCACTAGATGTTGGAACATCTGGCTCTGTGCAGGCCAGTCTTCCACACCGATTTTGACAAGCCATTTTTGTATGGATCTCGCTTTGTGCATGGGGGCATTGTCATGCTGAAACGGGAAAGGGCCTTCCCCAAACTGTTCCCACAAAGTTGGAAGCAGAGAATCGTTTAGAATGTCATTGTATGTTGTAGCATTAAGATTTCCCCTGGAACCAAGGGGCCTAGCCCGAACCATGAAAAAACAGCCCCAGACCATTATTCCTCCTCCACCAAACTTTACAGTGGCCACTATGCATTCAGGCATGTAGCGTTCTCCTGGCATCTGCTAAAAGTAGTTTCATCCGTCGGACTGCCAGTTGGCGAATCAAGAGTCATCACTCCAGAGAATGCGTATCCACTGCTCCAAAGACCAATGGCGGAGAGCTTTACACCACTCCAGACGATTTTTTATTTTATTTTATTTATTTTACCTTTATTTAACCAGGTAGGCAAGTTGAGAACAAGTTCTCATTTACAATTGCGACCTGGCCAAGATAAAGCAAAGCAGTTCGACAGATACAACGACACAGAGTCACACATGGAGTAAAACAAACATACAGTCAATAATACAGTATAAACAAGTCTATATACAATGTGAGCAAATGAGGTGAGAAGGGAGGTAAAGGCAAAAAAGGCCATGGTGGCAAAGTAAATACAATATAGCAAGTAAAACACTGGAATGGTAGTTTTGCAATGGAAGAATGTGCAAAGTAGAAATAAAAATAATGGGGTGCAAAGGAGCAAAATAAATAAATAAATAAAAATTAAATACAGTTGGGAAAGAGGTAGTTGTTTGGGCTAAATTATAGGTGGGCTATGTACAGGTGCAGTAATCTGTGAGCTGCTCTGACAGTTGGTGCTTAAAGCTAGTGAGGGAGATAAGTGTTTCCAGTTTCAGAGATTTTTGTAGTTCGTTCCAGTCATTGGCAGCAGAGAACTGGAAGGAGAGGCGGCCAAAGAAAGAATTGGTTTTGGGGGTGACTAGAGAGATATACCTGCTGGAGCGTGTGCTACAGGTGGGAGATGCTATGGTGACCAGCGAGCTGAGATAAGGGGGGACTTTACCTAGCAGGGTCTTGTAGATGACATGGAGCCAGTGGGTTTGGCGACGAGTATGAAGCGAGGGCCAGCCAACGAGAGCGTACAGGTCGCAATGGTGGGTAGCATATGGGGCTTTGGTGATAAAACGGATTGCACTGTGATAGACTGCATCCAATTTGTTGAGTAGGGTATTGGAGGCTATTTTGTAAATGACATCGCCAAAGTCGAGGATTGGTAGGATGGTCAGTTTTACAAGGGTATGTTTGGCAGCATGTGTGAAGGATGCTTTGTTGCGAAATAGGAAGCCAATTCTAGATTTAACTTTGGATTGGAGATGTTTGATATGGGTCTGGAAGGAGAGTTTACAGTCTAACCAGACACCTAAGTATTTGTAGTTGTCCACGTATTCTAAGTCAGAGCCGTCCAGAGTAGTGATGTTGGACAGGCGGGTAGATGCAGGTAGTGATCGGTTGAAGAGCATGCATTTAGTTTTACTTGTATTTAAGAGCAATTGGAGGCCACGGAAGGAGAGTTGTATGGCATTGAAGCTTGCCTGGAGGGAAGTATACAGAATGGTGTCGTCTGCGTAGAGGTGGATCAGGGACTCACCAGCAGCAAGAGCGACCTAATTGATGTATACAGAGAAGAGAGTCGGTCCAAGAATTGAACCCTGTGGCACCCCCATAGAGACTGCCAGAGGTCCGGACAGCGACCCTCCGATTTGACACACTGAACTCTATCAGAGAAGTAGTTGGTGAACCAGGCGAGGCAATCATTTGAGAAACCAAGGCTGTCGAGTCTGCCGATGAGGATGTGGTGATTGACAGAGTCGAAAGCCTTGGCCAGATCAATGAATACGGCTGCACAGTAATGTTTCTTATCGATGGCGGTTAAGATATCGTTTAGGACCTTGAGCGTGGCTGAGGTGCACCCATGACCAGCTCTGAAACCAGATTGCATAGCAGAGAAGGTATGGTGAGATTCGAAATGGTCGGTAATCTGTTTGTTGACTCGGCTTTCGAAGACCTTAGAAAGGCACGGTAGGATAGATATAGGTCTGTAGCAGTTTGGGTCAAGAGTGTCCCCCCCTTTGAAGAGGGGATGACCGCAGCTGCTTTCCAATCTTTGGGAATCTCAGACGACACGAAAGAGAGGTTGAACAGGCTAGTAATAGGGGTGGCAACAATTTCTGCAGATAATTTTAGAAAGAAAGGGTCCAGATTGTCTAGCCCGGCTGATTTGTAGGGGTCCAGATTTTGCAGCTCTTTCAGAACATCAGCTGAATGGATTTGGGAGAAGGAGAAATGGGGAAGGCTTGGGCGAGTTGCTGTTGGGGGTGCAGTGTTGTTGTCCGGGGTAGGAGTAGCCAGGTGGAAAGCATGGCCAGCCGTAGAAAAATGCTTATTGAAATTCTCAATTATGGTGGATTTATCAGTGGTGACAGTGTTTCCTATCTTCAGTGCAGTGGGCAGCTGGGAGGAGGTGTTCTTATTCTCCATGGACTTTACTGTGTCCCAGAACTTTTTTGAGTTAGTGTTGCAGGAAGCAAATTTCTGCTTGAAAAAGCTAGCCTTGGCTTTTCTAACTGCCTGTGTATAATGGTTTCTAGCTTCCCTGAACAGCTGCATATCACGGGGGCTGTTCGATGCTAATGCAGAACGCCATAGGATGTTTTTCTGTTGGTTAAGGGCAGTCAGGTCTGGGGAGAACCAAGGGCTATATCTGTTCCTGGTTCTAAATTTCTTGAATGGGGCATGTTTATTTAAGATGGTTAGGAAGGCATTTAAAAAAAATATCCAGGCATCCTCTACTGACGGGATGAGATCAATATCCTTCCAGGATACCCCGGCCAGGTCGATTAGAAAGGCCTGCTCGCAGAAGTGTTTCAGGGAGCGTTTTACAGTGATGAGTGGAGGTCGTTTGACCGCTGACCCATTACGGATGCAGGCAATGAGGCAGTGATCGCTGAGATCTTGGTTGAAGACAGCAGAGGTGTATTTAGAGGGGAAGTTGGTTAGGATGATATCTATGAGGGTGCCCGTTTTTAAGGCTTTGGGGAGGTACCTGGTAGGTTCATTGATAATTTGTGTGAGATTGAGGGCATCAAATTTAGATTGTAGGATGGCTGGGGTGTTAAGCATGTTCCAGTTTAGGTCGCCTAGCAGCACGAACTCTGAAGATAGATGGGGGGCAATCAGTTCACATATGGTGTCCAGAGCACAGCTGGGGGCAGAGGGTGGTCTATAGCAGGCGGCAACGGTGAGAGACTTGTTTTTAGAGAGGTGGATTTTTAAAAGTAGAAGTTCAAATTGTTTGGGTACAGACCTGGATAGTAGGACAGAACTCTGCAGGCTATCTTTGCAGTAGATTGCAACACCGCCCCCTTTGGCAGTTCTATCTTGTCTGAAAATGTTGTAGTTTGGAATTAAAATTTCTGAATTTTTGGTGGTCTTCCTAAACCAGGATTCAGACACAGCTAGAACATCCGGGTTGGCAGAGTGTGCTAAAGCAGTGAATAGAACAAACTTAGGGAGGAGGCTTCTAATGTTAACATGCATGAAACCAAGGCTATTACGGTTACAGAAGTCGTCAAAAGAGAGCGCCTGGGGAATAGGAGTGGAGCTAGGCACTGCAGGGCCTGGATTCACCTCTACATCGCCAGAGGAACATAGGAGGAGTAGAATAAGGGTACGGCTAAAAGCTATGAGAATTGGTTGTCTAGAACGTCTGGAACATAGAGTAAAAGGAGGTTTCTGGGGGCGATAAAATAGCATCAAGGTATAATGTACAGACAAATGTATGGTAGGATGTGAATACAGTGGAGGTAAACCTATGTATTGAGTGATGAAGAGAGAGATATTGTCTCTAGAAACATCATTGAAACCAGGAGATGTCATTGCATGTGTGGGTGGTGGAACTAATAGGTTGGATAAGGTATAGTGAGCAGGACTAGAGGCTCTACAGTGAAATAAGCCAATAAACACTAACCAGAACAGCAATGGACAAGACATATTGACATTAAGGAGAGGCATGCTTAGTCGAGTGATCAAAAGGGTCCAGTGAGTGGAGAGGTTGGTTGGTGATTTAGACAGCTAGCCAGGCCATCGGTAGCAAGCTAGCATAGGATGGAGGTCTGTTATTAGCCACCTCTTGCATTCCGTCAGTAGATTAGTGGGGTTCCGTGTGGTAGAGGGGATTAATCCAAATCACACAACAACAACAAAAATAAAAACAATAGATATAGTTATAGAGGCCCAAGAAGAAAACATAATAATAATAAAAATAAATAAATTGTCCGATTGTCTATTCAGATAGCAGCCGGTAAGACAGCTAACGGTTAGCAGGCCGCAGATGGGCGTTCAGGTAACGTCGCGATGGAGGAGCCAGCCGGATCTCCTTCGGGTAGATAACGTCAGCAGTCCAGTTGTGAAGGCCCGGTGGGGCTCCGCGTAGGCAGTAAAACGGGTCCGGATAGGTGACTGCAGCCCATGAGTGATTGATGGAACTCAGGAGTGATTGACGGCGCTGGCTAGCTCCGGAATAATTGATGTTTGCTCCGGAATCGATGAAGGCCGATAGTCACACGGATAGCAGCTAGCTAGCTGTGAGATCCGGGTATGAATGTCCAGAGAGCAGTCGAAATCCAGGGACATGGAGAGAAAAATTGGTCCGGTATGTTCCGTTCCGAGCCGCGCTGCGCCGTACAGAACTGGCGATAGATTTTCGAGCTAAAGGATAGCTGATGACCACAAACCGTGGTTAGCTGAATACTAACGATTTGCCAGTAAAGGAGCTAACTAGCTTCTGAACTAGCTTCTGATTAGCTTCTGGATTAGCTTCTGGGCTAGCTTCTGGCTAGTTTCAGGCTAGCTTCTTGGAGTTTCTGGCTAGCTTCTTGGAGGATTACATATTTGAGGTAAATAATACTTTTATAAATATAAATTGGTGAGGCGGGTTGCAGGAGAGTGTTTTGAAGATGAGATAATGAAAAACAAAAATAAAATGTATGTGAAAAAAGTTGTAAATATATATATATAGGACACGAGGACAAAAGACGTCTGAACTGCTATGCCACCTTGGAGACATTAATCCAAATCACACAACAACAACAAAAATAAAAACATAGAAAAACTAACATAGACAACCCACAAACTCACGCCCTGACCATACTAAAACAAAACACAAAACCGATGCATGGAGTGGTGTAAAAAAATGTTTTTATGATGCTCCCGATGAACAGTTCTTGTGCTGACGTTGCTTTCAGAGGCAGTTTGGAACTTGGTAGTGAGTGCTGCAACCGAAGACAGATTATTTTTACGTGATTCAGCACTCGGCGGGTCTGTTCTGTGACCTTGTGTGGCCTACCACTTTGCGGCTGAGCCATTGTTGCTCCTAGACGTTTCCACTTCATAATAACAGCACTTACAGTTGACAGGGGCAGCTCAAGCAGAGCTGAAATTTGATGAACTGACTTGTTGGAAAGTTGGCATCCTATGACAGTGCCACATTGAAAGTAAGGTCATTCAGTAAGGTCATTCTACTGCCAATGCTTGTCTATGGAGACTGCATGGCTGTGTGCTCGATTTTATACACCTGTCAGCAACAGGTGCAGCTGAAATAGCTATATCGACAAATTTGAAGGGTCCACATACTTTTATATATTATGTATATATATATATGTACAGTTGAAGTCGGAAGTTTACATAAACTTTGGTTGAAGTCATTAATGTTAACAAACTATAGTTTGGGCCAGTTGGTTAGGACATCTACCTTGTGCATGACACAAGTAACTTTCCAACAATTGTTTACAGACAGACTATTTCACTTATAATTCACTGTATCACAATTCCAGTAGGTCAGAAGTTTACATACACTAAGTTGACTGTGCCTTTTAAACAGCTTGGAAAATTCCAGAAAATGATGTCATGGCTTTAGAGGCTTCTGATAGGCTAATTGACATCATTTGAGTCAATTGGATGTGTACCTGTAGATGTATTTCAAGGCCTACCTTCAAACTCAGTGCCCCTTTGCTTGACATCATGGGAAAATCAAAAGAAATCAGCCAAGACCTCATAAAAAAAATTGTAGACCTCCACATGTCTGATTCATCCTTGGGAGTACAAACAATAGTAGGCAAGTATAAACACTATAGGATCACGCAGCTGTCATATCACTCAGGAAGGAGACACGTTCTGTGTCCTAGAGAGGAATGTACTTTGGTGTGAAAAGTGCAAATCCATCCCAGAACAACAGCAAAGGACCTTGTGAAGTTGCTGGAGGAAACAGGTACAAAAGTATCCATATCCGCAGTAAAATGAGTCCTATATCGACATAACCTGAAAGGCTGCTCCGCAAGGAAAAAGCCACTGCTCGATAATTGTCATAAAAAAGCCAGACTACAGTTTGCAACCGCACATGGGGAAAAAGATTGTACCTTTAGGAGAAATGTCCTCTGGTCTGATGAAACAAAAATAGAACTGTTTGGCCATAATGACCATCGTTATGTTTGGAGGAAAAAGGGGGAGGCTTGCAAGCCGTAGAACACCATCCCAACCGTGAAGCATGGGGGTGGCAGCATCATGTTGTTGTGGTGCTTTGCTGCAGGAGGGACTGGTGCACTTCACAAAATAGATGGCACCAAGAGGAAGGAAAATGATGTGGATATATTGAAGCAACATCTCAAGACATCAGTCAGGAAGTTAAAGCTTGGTCGCAAATGGGTCTTCCAAATGGACAATGACCACAAGCATACTTCCAAAGTTGTGGCAAAATGGCTTAAGGACAACAAAGTCAAGGTATTGGAGTGGCCATCACAAAGCCCTGACCTCAATCCTCAAGAAAATATGTGGGCAGAACTGAAAAAGTGTGTGCTAGCAAGGAGGCCTACAAACCTGACACAGTTACACCAGCTCTGTCAGGAGGAATGGGTCAAAATTCACCCAAATTATTGTGGGAAGCTTGTGGAAGGCTACCCGAAATGTTTGACCCAAGATAAACAATTTAATGGCAATGCTACCAAATACTAATTGAGTGTATGTAAACTTCTGACTAACTAGGAATGTGATGAAAGAAATAAAAGCTGAAATAAATCATTCTCTCTACTTTTATTCTGACATTTCTATTTCTTAAAATAAGTGGTGATCCTAACTGACCTAAGACAGGGAATTGTGAAAAACTGAGTGTAAATGTATTTGGCTAAGGTGTATGTAAACTTCCAACTTCAACTGTATATATGTATATGTATGTGTGTATTCGTATTCCTGAATGCCTATGAATAGAGTTGTGGTGAGAAGTGCATCACTTGTTCCTTGGCACTGTTCTATGCTTGTGCCATTTCACTGATATTGGATGATTTTTTTTGTTGCTATTCCTAAAATGTTAAGACAAGGTGGGTATTGAGGGGAGAGAGAGAGAGACAGAAACAGAGACAGAAACAGAGACAGATAGATATTGTGAAATGGACTGTCTTGTGTCATTTTTAGAGTGCTGTGACTAAATCCGAGTGTCCTCTTTGTCTCGTCTAACATATGAACTGATTTGGCCAGAGACCTTCATATACCGAGCCTTCAAAAAGTATTCAGTACTTTTTTTCACATTTTGTTATGTTACAGCCTTATTATAAAATTCATTGAATTGTTTTATTTCCCACATCAATCTACACACAATACCCCAAAATGACAAAGCAAAAACTAGTTTGTAGAAATTTCTGCTAATTTATAAAAATAATAAACTTAAATATTACATTTACATAAGTATTCAGACCCTTTACTCAGTACTTTGTTGATGCACCTTTGGCAGCGATTACAGCATCGAGTCTTCTTGGGTATGACGTTACAAGCTTGGTACACCTGTATTTAGGGAGGTTCTCCCATTCTTCTCTGCAGATCCTCTCAAGCTCTGTCAGGCTATTTTCAGGTCCCTCCAGAAATGTTTGATCGGGTTCAAGTCTGGGCTCTGGCTGGGCGACTGAAGGACATTCAGAGATTTGTCCCGTAGCCACTCCTGAGTTGTCTTGGTTGTTTGCTTAGGGTTGTTGTCCTTTTGGAAGGTGAACCATTGCCCCAGTCTGAGGTCCTGAGCACTCTGGAGCAGGTTTTGCTCTGCTCATCTTTGCCTCGATCCTGGCTAGTCTCCCAGTCCCTGCCGCAGAAAAACATCCCCACAGCACGATGCTGCCACCACCATGCTTCACCGTAGAGATGGTGCCAGGTTTCCTGCAGACGTGACGCTTGGCATTCAGGCCAAAGAGTTCAATCTTGGTTTCATCAGACCAGAGAATCTCGTTTCTCATGGTCTGAAAGTCTTTAGGTGCATTTTGGCAAATTCCAAGTTGTCTGTCATGTGCCTTTCACTGAGGAGTGGCTTCTGTTTAGCCACTCTACAATAAAGGCCTGATTGGTGGAGTGCTGCAGAGACGGTTGTCCTTCTGGAAGGTTCTCCCATCGCCACATAAGATCTCTGGAGCTCTGTCAGAGTGACCTTCATATTCTTGGTCACCTCCCTGACCAAGGCCCTTCACCCCCGATTGCTCAGTTTTGCTGTGCGGCCAGCTCTAGGAAGAGTCTTGGTGGTTCCAAACTTCTTCCATTTAACAATGATGGAAGCCACTGTGTCCTTGGGGACCTTTAATGCTGCAGAAATGTTTTGGTACCCTTCCCCAAATCTGTGCTTCGACACAATCCTGTCTCGGTGCTCTACGGACAATTCCTACGACGTCTTGGCTTGGATTTTGCTCTGACATGCATTGTCAACTGTGGGACCTTATATAGACAGGTGTGTTCCTTTCCAAATCATGTCCAATCAATTGAATGTACCACAGGTATAACTCCAGTCAAGTTGTAGAAACATCTCAAGGATGATCAATGGAAACAGGATGCACCTGAGCTCTATTTCGGGACTCATAGCAAAGGATCTGAATACTTATGTAAATATGGTATTTCTGTTTTTATTTCTAATAAATGTGCTAATATTATTAAAAACTTGTTTTCACTTTGTCATTATGGGGTATTGTGTGTAGATTGCTGATTGTTTAAAATAATTTTTACAATAATGCTGTAATGTAACAAAATATGGCAAAAGTCAAGGGGTCTGAATACTTTCCAAAAGCACTGTACCTTCACATCAATGATGTAATCGAAGGTGACATATCCTGATGTCTCCGCTCCTCACTTATTATATGCCACTGGTGGAGTCTGTTGCTCTATACCTAACAGCTTCTAGTCATTCAAATATCCCCTATAGAGCTTTGAGGAAAATAAGGAAATAATGACAAGTGAATTGAATGAACACATTTGGGACCATCCCAAAAAGCACCCCATTCCCAATATAGCAGGGCTCTGGTCAAAAGAAGTGCACTATATCTTTTTTTAAATGTTTTTTTATATTCAAAATGTTTGACTTTTTAAAAATGTAACTAGGCTAGTCAGTTAATAACAAATTCTTATTTACAATGACGACATGGCCAAACATGGACGACGCTGGGCCAATTGCATGCCGCCCTATGGGACTCCCAATCACGGCCGGATGCGATACAGCCTGGATTCAAACCAGGGACTGTAGTGACGCCTTTTGCACTGAGATGCAGTGCCTTAGACCGCTGTGCCACTCAGGAGCAGGGTGACCATTTGAGACACACCCTGTCTGACTGGTGGGTGTGTGCTTCTTAATCTTAATATATTGCTTCATTGCACTACAACACTGTGGCACAGAGAATGTGGAAGTCGATTCTCTATTTATGAGATTGTGTCCGTGAACATCAAACATCTCTCAGACAGTCAGTATAGGTGTGTTATGAAAAAGATTTGAAACAGGCTCACTGTCAATGCATTAACTACAGACAGACCCGAATGTATGAAAAGCATGAGTATTCTTGCACAAATAAGTTCCAACTGCACCAGTTCCAGAACGGTGCTTACATCATTTCAGGAGAAGGAACGGACTCAATTCCTAAACTCCTTTAACTTGATTGAACGGTTCTGATGAGTTCTACAACGTTTTTACAGGAGTCACCAATGGGTTCCCAACATAACTGCCTCTCCTGCCCCTCTGCCATTGTACGTCAGATGTTTGTCTTTTGATGCGCCTTTGATAAGACTTGCCCAGAGATTTTTTTTTCACACAACAAACATTATCAAAGCCATCCCTTGATATATGTGGATACCGATGCTGCTGGAGAGACAGGGAAACAAATTCATTTCTTGTCAAAAAGCTTCCTGACATGTTCCTATCAAGCTCTACCAGTGAAAATAGACATGACAGACTTACAACCCCCCCCCAAAAAAATGTGATAAATATAGCTGCAACGAGCAATGCTGGGGGTTCAGCTGTGGGACCACAGTGCCACCATCATGACAAATTGGACACATCACCCTAGGATGAGCTACTTCTGTATTGTTTACCACACTTGCCAAATATCAGAACTCCAAATCAAACTGATCATTATGCTTTTGATGTATTTTGGACGATTTTTTATGATGTTGACTACTTTGAAAGTCTTCTTCTCCTAAACCTCTTGACTAATCAACACCAAATTATATCTGCATGCACATCTTCAAACGCCAGGAACTGTTTTTCCCAAGACTCTAGCTCAAACAATATGGCCGCTTTGAGCCAATGAGTTTGCATGAATGTTTTTTCCTGTCCATCGTGGCCAAACTGAACCATGCTTTACAGGTTAGCCATACTCATATTTTTTTACATAAAAAAAAAAAACC
The DNA here is from genome assembly GCF_002021735.2 of Oncorhynchus kisutch. Taxonomy (NCBI): domain Eukaryota; kingdom Metazoa; phylum Chordata; class Actinopteri; order Salmoniformes; family Salmonidae; genus Oncorhynchus; species Oncorhynchus kisutch. The sequence continues at coordinate 59,689,239 of NC_034191.2, read as the reverse complement.
TTATTTAACTAGGTTATGAACAAATTGTTATTTACAATGACAGCCTATACCAGCCAAACCCGGACAAGTGTGCGTTACCCTATGGGGCTCCCAATCACGGCCAGTTGTGATACAGCCTGGAATCAAACAAAGGTGTCTGTAGTGACACCTCTAGCACTGAGATGCAGTGCCTTAGACCACTGCGCCACGCATGTGTGCCACATTTCAGTCAAACAGATCAAGAGATATAAACATGTTATATCGCCACCACATGGTCGATCTGAAAGTGCATATGTTGACTCTTCACAGTGTTTGGACCATGTGTACCAAGTTTTGTTACAATAGAAATATCCGTGACTGATTTATATGCATTTATGTGCCAGGCCCCACCCACATGAATGCTTATTGTTGCTTTAGGTAGGAGAACTTTGTTCATAGATGCCACATGTCAGGTCTCGTGCAGATCGGTCATTTGGTGCCAGAGGAGAAGCGAAAAGTGTTTTTCACAAAATTCTAAATGGCGGAAAATCAATCATTGCGGACCTTATGGGTGCTTGAGGTAAATGTATTTCTCGTGAGAAGAGGAATGTACCAATTCTCATGACACTGGGTCAAACGTGAAGGGCGTGACCTTTCAAAGTTAGCATTTTCAGTCACTTGTTATGGCGCCACCATCTGGACAATTGGCATGGCATCGCATGAGAGGGTGTGGCCCTTGATCCTTTACCATTATGCAAGGTTGCACCCTCCTTAGCCTCACCATCTCACGGGAATGTACATGTGAATGTGCCGTAACGGACGAAGAGGAACAACAGCCTGACACGTCCATGGCATATGGATTACAGCGTTTTCATGCTCATCAAACCATTCAGTGACCACTCGTGCCCTGTAGATGGGGGCATTGCCATCCTATGGGGGAATAGCCATGGTAGCCAAAATAATGGCCTGCCCAGCATTTTATACATGACCCTAAGCATGTTAATTGCTTAATTCATTCAGGAACCACACTTGTGTGGAAGCACCTGCTTTCAATATACTTTCTATCCTTCATTTACTCAACTGGTTCCATTATTTTGGCAGTTGTGGTACCTGTAACTCTTTCTGCACAAGTAGTTTGTTGTATATTTACAGTAAGTCCATCAGCACTGCATAAATAGCATGAAACAACATGTATTCCTGATAAGGCTATGTACTTAAGCAGTATGAAATAAGACAGAATTTCAGCTTCACACTGTGATGTGCTGTATTGGACTGCCTGGCATGGCAGCCTATCCAAAAGGACACACCAATATAAATAAATAAGTAGAGAAGATGTGCACTTGAAGCTGTATTACTGGGCTGAGGGCTTAAGCTTAGGGAGTGGGAATGAGGGACAAATTTAGCTCAAGATCTTAGAATAACTAGGTAGGGATAAAGCTTATAAAAAGTGCAAATGGCTGCACTTCTGGACGGTGTGCTTAAGGCCCAGAATGAAGTGCTGACTGTCATGTTTCAATATGGATAGGCTTACGTAGAAAGGTTTTTTTTTTACTAAGAAAGTTTAAGATAAATAGTTTGAATCTTCAAATCAACAGAATAATAATGAGTTAAAAGTGAGCCTGAATCAACAAATCTTATAACACCTTCATGACGATAAGTCACCCTCTTTGTCTTACGTTTACTTAACTTACCACTAGACATGCTTATGTTGCTGAGTTGTATTATGCCATGTTGTAAAACAATCATCTTTTCCCTTTCTCTCTCCTGTGGCCAAGACAGATGTTCCACAGATGTTCCTCCCTCCCTCTGGACCTCTGCTCCTCTAGCTCCTCCAGCACCACCTTGCCCAAACCTCACCAGAATGATGTCACTATCTTTCTTCTCTCTCTCTCTCTCTCTCTCTCTCTTTCTCTCTCGCGCTCCCTCTCCCTCTCCTCTCTCTCCCTCTCCTCTCTCTCTCCATGGAGTCAATAGTGTTGCTAGCTGCTGCTCTTAAAGCCATTACCGATATGCTCCGGCCAAGTGTGAAACCTCTGTCTGCTCTTATCAGCAACCCAACTCTCATCAACACCCCATTTCCAGGAAAAGTCCATTATAGTATAGCACACGCATACATTTTTGATCACTTGGAGGAGTTATCCTGAGGGAAACTTTATAAGTGTGTGGAACTGTACATAATATGCATATTGGTGTTGATAAATATATTAACCTATCCGCCCCCTCGGAAATCTGATTGGCATAATAAAGCAATCCTCATCAAAATCTGTCTGTTTAAGCTAGACATATCGGCCAATGGGAACTTTCCGCATCTGCGGTGGAAGGTGGCCGAGTGAAAGCGATGTTTCAGATCATGCCACATCCTGAATATCCATATTCTCAGGTAAACGTCTGTAGCGTCCGAACGGTTTGGCCTACAAAACTAATATGACTACTCTATGGAAAGGTAAGACTCTCACAAACATGTGCATGTGAGTTGTTCTGCTCACAAGGCTCTTCTGAAGATAGCCCGGTACCCGTTTCAAAAAATGATGGGGTATATACGTGGAAGTAGTTTAGTGCCCCAATTTTTTTTTTTGTAAATGGGAAAAAAAATGTCATAGAATATATAAAAGGGTATAGATTCTGACATTTGTTGATACATATATTTGATTACCTTGGCTCAACGTAGCTGCTGTTTCAAAATAACATGCCTAAAAAGAAATACGTATTAGAAGACAGTAAGATAAATCAGATTAGTTTAATTAAACTATGAACATTTTCATAACAGAATGAATAAAATATCGGAGTCAATGGAAACACGTTTTTTCTTTGAAAAGACAAAGTTATGGAGATTTATGAGCACTTTAAGAACTAGCAGAATTCCATTACCTTACATCTCTATTATGATCTTTACATAATAAAAGGCAGAATAAAAGATTTAATAAATGGACCTGTCTATAAAGTCAAATGGATTTGGTAAGGCTGTGGGGTGGGAGTGGGGTGGGGGTGGGGGGGACGAAGAGAGAGAGAGAAAGAATATACTCTGTAGCCATTATAACAAGAGAATAGTGGGGAGCTGTAAGAAATGGATTAGCTAGCAATGTTAAACACATTTTGGTTTCAATTAAAAGAGTGAGCTGGCATTGTTCTACTTGAGCTCTTTTGGTTAAGCCAAGTACAAAGAGCCTTGACATAGAACAACCTGTGTTGTGTGATAAGTAAAACATTCACTTCGGTGTTTAACTTTCAGTTATCTTTACATTACAAATAAGATTAAAACACAAGGTTCGCCTCATGACTTTGATGGTCGATATGGGGCAGTTCCACATAATGTTTCGGTTTCTGAATATCAGAGCATCACATATAGTATTTTGTATACGGTGCAGAGAAGCATCTGTAGGTAGTGTGTATAAAAAAACAGTACATCGCATGTAGGCAGTAAGTGGCTTGGCACCGTATTTTACATTTCTATGTATGAGCTGCTGTTGAACAGTGGGAGAGCCACAGTAGGAGAATGATTTCCAAAGCATCTGTATGTCCTCCTTCACACAGACAGACGCACACACCAACACACACATACACACAAACACGACCAAATTCCCCCAACCTTTCCCAATGGTTATTCCACCAACATGTGTTAGCCCCAAGGTGGCTAATTTGGAATGTAATAATCTATTTAATCACAACTAATCATTATTGATCCCCTGTTAAAAGCTATTTACCCAGAGGCCCGTGGGCCGGTACGGAGAGAGAGAGAGAGAGAGAGAGAGAGAGAGAGAGAGAGAGAGAGAGAGAGAGAGAGAGAGAGAGAGAGAGAGAGAGAGAGAGAGTGAGAGAGAGAGAGACAGAGAGAGAGACAGAGAGAGAGAGAGTGAGAGAGAGAGAAAGAGAGAGAGAGAGAGAGTGACGGGTATTGCCCGGTCTGTCGTTATTACCCATTCCACGCTGCCTGCTGCCCTGAGGGCTGGCTTGTTGGGAGATAACAAATAATATATGTGTCCGCTGTGAAGGATCGCATGGAATGGCACACAAAAACCATGCACAGGACCTTACACACACACACACACGCAGACACACACACACACACAGACACACACACACACAAACACACTCACACACACACACACAAACACACTCACACGCACACACACACACACACACACACACTCCCCTATGTATCTCAAGTAATTAAAGCCTACCAGCTGATATGTCAGGCCACATCCTCCTTCTGGCCCGTAGCTTCTCCTGGAGACGTCATCCTGGAGACGTCCTGGTCTTATCAGGTCTATATTGATCCCAGTCACAGGAAGTTACGGAATTTGTGTTTATTTTGGGGAGAGGAGTAAGAGGACACAACTGTCAGGAGGACAGAGATGACAGGACTCTGAAGAGCGTTCTGACGGGATAACTAAATGACTGACTTTCTGATTATGGTGCATTTTACAGATGGGTAACAAAAGCATCCAGGGAATCTCGAGAGTCTTTCCTAACTAAATGATGACTTCCTGGGCTTGTGTAGGGAGGTTTTCTGCTCTGATGTGGGTAACATAACCAGGGACCTTGTTTCACATATGCAGAGCTTTTGTTGACTTTGATTCTTGTGCTGGTGTCTGCTAATGACAAGAAAGACACCTGTATCATTGTTTTCTGAGATTGTAATTAAAACAGATTAAGGTAAAATAAATTATTGGGGAGATTTGTATCGTGATGACTTCCTCAGTTGTGTATGAAGCAGACATTAGCATCTTCATCTGAGAATGAAGTCATGTGACCTTGAGACATGCCTTAATAAATTGGCATTTCCTTATATGGAAGTCTCATTATTTAACAGAGAATGGCCTCAAACATGTCATCCACAGAGATAGAGATGCATTTACATCAGTGGAGGCTCCTCAGAGGAGGAAGGGGAGGACCATCCTCTTCAGTGAATTACATTTTTTTTTAAATAGTGAAACATTAAAAAAGTGTTCCTTTTTTGATAAAACTATATTAAATATATTAAATAATTGATTAAAACACACTATTTTGCAATGAAGGTCTACAGCAGCCTCAACAGCGCTCTGTAGGGTAGCACCATGGTGTAGCCGGAGGACAGCTAGTTTCCGTCCTCCTCTGACTTTAATACAAAACCTAGGAGGCTTGCGGTTGTCACCCCCTTCCATAGACTTACACAGTAAAACATGACTGTAAAGAATTCATTATAACAACAACAAAGGACTTAAGAAACAGACTTTCAAACGAAAGGGAACTTCTTGGCAGGGAAAAAATATTTTGAATAAATGTGAATAAACTCATTTGAATAAACCAACCATAAAATAACGCAATATATGTTACAACAGGTGTAAATAGATGTATCGTGATAGTGTTATGAAAATATTATAACAGGTTATGACAAGTTATTTCAGCTGTTGACATATTATGACATGGTTATGACCGTGTCATAATGTGTTATTTCCTGTATTACAAAATTAATATTTTATTGTGTTTGGTTGACAACTCAACCAAATATCAACATTTGAAATAGATTTATCTTCTGCTTGGATACTGTACTTCCATCTGTACCACTGACTTAGTCTAGCTTTAATTCCAGTTTGTTTTACAATTAGTAATTGATATGTTGGATTCATGTCTCTATTTCAACCAAAAATAAAACCCAAAGAATAGGACTAAATCAAATCAAAATGTAAATGCAGTTTAAATAAAGTTTGATTTGCAGAAAATACACGTCCTTCGAATGTTGATATTTGTTTGCATTGACAACCAAACACATTTCAATATCACTAAATATTATTACATTTGAAATCAACCAGAGCTTGAAACCCTAGATCTATTGTATTGTCTATTTTTAGTCGAATTCTGGGTTCAATTGAAACAATTGCTGTTGTTGGAATCATTGAAGATATACTGTATGAGGGATAAAGTATGGTCACATTTAATTTGCTATGTTAAACCTACCCTTTGGAATGACTTCGACAGCAACCGCGAATCTATTTAGTTTTCTCACAATAGCACATTGGTACCCGTCAGTGACAAATATCATAGCTGGGCTTTTATTGTAATGGGTGCGTGCTGGTGGCAGGGCGGTCAGGCGCAGGAGAATGAACTTGGTATAAACGGAGCGGTTTAATGAATATACAAACACTCAGAAAACCAAAATATACTAAATAAAATAAGAGGGTACAAAACCCGTCTCACACCAGAACATAACTTGCACCAAAACATACAACAAACAATCACCGACAAGGACATGAGGGGAAACAGAGGGTTAAATACACAACATGTAATTGACGGGATTGGAACCAGGTGTGATGGAAGACAAAGACAAAACCAATGGAAAATGAAAAATGGATCTGCGCTGGCTAGAAGGTCGGTGACGTCGACCGCCGAACACCGCCCGAACAAGGAGTGGGATCGACTTCGGCGGAAGTCGTGTGACATTTATCAAATTGTAGTTCTGTGTCTTAATTTGACGTATTTCACAGTACAATACAAATGACTCGTCCACATGAATCAATAGTTGTCATTTTATTTTTGAATCATAATGACAATCCCCTTTGCAGCACAATCTCCCCCAAAATCTACACAATCTCCCCCAAAAACGCCATACCTGGCTGTAAATGCAGAAACAGAGATATGACATGTCTGGCCCTTTTAATTATGGCATGTGGTGCCGTCTGTGGTGCCATCTGTAGATTATGGAGTATGTTGCCTTTATAAATACGACATATTTTGCCGTATGTCAGCTGGCAGTCAAACTGCGCAAAGTTAAACCGAAACTAACCTTGACGGTTCAATTTAGGTATGAATTCCAAATGGTTAAGGCAACGGTCAAGGTTTGAGAAAGAGTTAATCTAGAAATACAGAAATTACAAAACAAGTGCCTAGCACTGGGATCCACAGCGAACCAGGCTCCCGGTTTAAGCCCATCCTCAACACCCTAGCTCGTCCCGAGCCTATTAGATGGTAGTAGGAGCTCTAGGTCCAGCCATATGGTCCAGCAATATGAGGGGTTAGATGTTGTTTGAGAACCTGGCCATATGAGTAAAAGACAGACAGACCCTCTGGTTGTTTCTTAGCCTATAAACCTTTAAACCTGCCATGGCCCTCTCCTCTCTCTCTTGATAGATATTCCTTGTTCGTTTATTGAATACATGTAGCTGTATCCAATCAGTGTCATTGGATTTGCCCCAAATGGCACCTTATTTCACAATATGGGCCCTGGTCAAAAGTAGTGCAGTATATAGGGAACAGGGTCCCATTTGATATGCGTCCATTGTGTCTCCTCTATGGCAGGCCGTTTTAAATCTACTTCCAAAAAGCCTGGATTCCCATTAGCATCTGAGTAACCGCCTCTGTATTTTATACCATGGGTTTTATGGGGCCGCCAATGTCACTGCATCAGAGGGAGCTTGTCTGTACATGAATCTCTTCATGCCAGGAACCTTCAACCCCATTATCTGGGTGAAGTGCCCTTCCTTCCCTCAGCTATTTGTATCTGCCCATAGTCCCGCACCATTAGCTTTCTACTGCCTAATAGCTCTTTAGGCTTCTTTCTGTCTTCAACACATTTTCTCTATCCTAGCTCCTTTTGTTGTTCAACTTTTTTCCCTCCTCTCCTCGGTTACTCTGAAATGCTGGTCAGTCACACTCCAGCTTGGAGTCTGATATTTAAGTTTAACATAACTGTCTAATGCAATTCAAACTAACATTGGGTACACAGGCAGTGGCTTGCCGCAGTTTCCGGAGCCCCCCCCCCCCCCCCCCCCCCCCCGCAAGGTCTGAGCAAGGCCCCCTATTTTTGGGGGGTGAAAAACCGAAAACTTCCTACAATTCCACACATTTGCATTTTTGGCGGGGGGGGGGGGGGGGGGGGGGGGGGGGTCTGCCAGTGTACTCAGAATTGACCAAGTACTGAGATGATGCCACATCTACTTTAAGATGTATCCTTATGTATGCAGTAGTTTAAGTTCCTCAACCACATTTGAAGAAGTCACTGACTGCTGTTGCGCTCGTAAATAATTGATTATTTGCTCTGCATGGTTTTCTATCTGCCTATTCATGCACGGTGGACTTTCAAGTCACCTTACTGAGACAAAATACATTCTAGAGGATAATAGAACATTTGTTTTTATCTTTCTCTATGTGTTTAAATATGATTAACAGTTGGCTTGACACCGCATGTCACGTTAATAACAATGTAGTGGGAAAAAGGCAATCAATAATTGACAAGATAAATATTGATAATGATTAATAATACTCTGTAGGGTTACACTGGCTGATAAAAAAAAAGAAGTATTAGCGTCATGTGATGACTTATCACCACAGCTCATTAAGCAGGTGTGAACGAGGGATGAGAGAGAGATAGAGGGAGAGAGAGAAAGAGGGAGAGAGAGTGACAGGGATAGAGAGAGAGAGAGAGAGAGAGAGAGAGAGAGAGAGAGAGAGAGAGAGAGAGAGAGAGAGAGAGAGAGAGGGAGATGGAGACAGAAAGATGGAGAGGGAATGCCACACCGAGGAGGAGCAGGGGTAGAGAGACATTTGCTGTGACATCACCCCTTCTCTGCACTCGGAGGGCGTTGGGAAATCAACTGAGAGCCCATATCTGTACTAATCTGCAGTAGCTGATGGTGATAGAGATCTAGAGGTCATTACTAGCAGAACGCTCACTGTGTTACTCCTTCTCCTCTCCTCCACATCTTTTCTCTCGTTCTTTCCTGCTCCTCCCCTCCTCTCCTCCTCTCCTCTCCTCCTTTCCTGCCCTCCTCCCCTCTTTTATTCTTCTTCTTCCCTCCCCTCCCTCCTCTCCTCCTCTCTGTTGCTACTGTGTCAGTAGTGAAGTGACAGCTAATGAAAACGAATGGCACATTTGTATGTCGTTAGCGGTAGATAAGCAGGTGCTTGGGAACGACAGGGGGATCACTGTGCTCACATACAGTTCAGCAGTGATTATTCAGAGGTTAACGGCGAGCGTGACATAAGTGTTATAGCTACTCCACATCTCATGTAGGCTGGCGGCTAGATTCACTCAGCTGTAGAATATTTCAATTTTCTCTTTACAGCCAAATTACAGGTGTTTGTGCCAACAATAAGGCACATATCCTATATGATTTGAATGAAACTACACTGAGTGTACAAAACGTTAGGAACAATATTGAGTTGCACCCCCTTTTACCCTCAGAACAGCCTCAATTCACCCGGACTTGGATCTACAAGGTGTCAAAAGCATTCCACAGGGATACTGGCCCATGTTGACTCCAATGCTTCCCACAGTTGTGTCAAGTTGGCTGGATGTCCGTTGGGTGGTGGACCATTCTTGATACACACTGGAAAGCGTGATAAACCCAGCAGTGTTGCCCTTCTTGACACAAACCGGTGCACCTGGCACCTGTACTCCCATACCCTGTTCAAAGGCACTGAAATCTTGTGTCTTGCCCATTCACCCTCTGCATGGCACACATACACAATCCATGTCTCAATTGTCTCAAGACTTAAAAATCCTTCTTTAATCGGTTTCCTCCTCTTCATCTACACTGATTGAAGTGGATTTAACAGGTTAAATCAATAAGGGATCCTACCGTTCACCTGGATTCCCCTGCTCAGTCTATGTTTTGTACACCCAGTGTATATCATATACATAGTAAAACAGGCATATTACCAGGAAAATGTTGCCACAGTGAAACGAAAGACAGAATATTTCGAGGATCCATGGACTGAACCTGTCATCTGGCTGCTCAGAACTATAGGTTTTAGATGACAAGCCTCATAAATGGGTTATCTAAAATCCAATATATATCGGAAGAAAGATTGCAGTAGAACAGTGCGCTTGACTGTATCTTCCTGATCCATAACTTTCCCATGAACCAGGGGACCATTTATTGTCGATTCTGTACGAAGGATGGTCTGTCAGTTCAGTGGGAGGGAGTCGGAGCTGCTCTTCTGTTTATTTTCAAATCAATACTCAATTACTATAAGGAAGATCCACTCCCTCACCCCATTTCCAATATGAAATTATAGACTGGAGCAATAACACTAAGTCAAGGCAAGCTAGTGTCCATTAACTCATGACGATAAAGAAGGATAACTACCAGGCGTTTTACACCAGCTGCCTCTCTTTATACCACCTTCCTTCCTCCTCCACTCTTTTGGTGCCTAATTAATCACTTTGAAAAAGACCCTTTAGGACGTGACTGATGACCAGAGAAAACAATTTTCCCCCTAAGAGCCTTTTAATTCTAAGTCAGGGACGAGCTCATTGACTGAAACTCACAACAACCCATCAATGCTAGTTTTTAATGCGCTTCCTCTTTTGTTATTGAGAAGAATGGAGAGGCATCGTAGCTTCCTGCTCCTCTTCATAACTCAAGTAATTGATTCGGTAAATGCCAAACATTTGCCAGAGGATAAAAGTACTGTCGATGGGCGGCGGCAGGGTGTGTGTAAATTACTCCATTTAGAGACCTTTGGGGTTATTTATGATTGAGCAGATATAGAAGTGACTGATTCTGAAAACACAGGGCTACAAAAAGGCCTGAGTGAAAAGTCAAAGGTACTGCACCCCTGTTTAGGGCCCACTTCAAAAAAGTGGGTGTGACAGTTCCTGTCACATCGGTTGTTGGAAATGCCCCTCCGAAACCTGAAACCTTGGCATCTTAGGTTGCCATAAAATGGATGAGCCATCATTCTTCCATTGTAACACAGAATGACAGACAAGCAAGCCTTGCTCGCGCAGAAGTAGGGTAGTACAAGACTGAAGGCGAAATCCAGTCTGGCGGGAAACAATGACAGAGGCTGTGTCCCAAATGGCACCCTATGCCGTTTATAGTGCACTATTTTTGACCAGGGCCCATTGGGCTCTGGTCCAATGGAGTGCAATAAAAGAATAGGTTGTGGTTTTGTTCGTATCCAGAGGTTTTATAACTACAGTAATATAATTAGCATTCAACAGCAGGGTGACGATACCATTGACACTGACAAAGGCGCCATGTGACATTGTGACACCTTTGAAAAGGCTGTGTTCTAAAAAGGATAAACAGAACAGAGCATGGACTGTGAGATAAAGTGGATACCTAAGGGAAGTAAAGACCTTTGTCAGACTGACAGAGAGAGAAAAAGTGAGAGAGAGGGAAAGAGAGAGAGAGAGAGAGAGAGAGAGAGAGAGAGAGAGAGAGAGAGAGAGAGAGAGAGGGCAAAGTTAACTCTTTGGCCTAGTCACACATCCATCAGCCATGTGATGTGCTGCTCTGTTGACAGGGGCGAACTGGGACCAGAAATCTAACACAACGGTCCATTTCTTTCCTTGAGGCCACCGTTATGAGCCAGATAATGATCATTTTTAATTTGCCAGATAATTAGTTAGACAGGCCCACCGGGCTAAAAAGTGACCAGCCCATCTGGCATTTACCCCAAATGCCAGATGGACAGTCTGCTCCTGTCTGTTGATATTAAATGGGGGGATGCCATTGTACTAGCTTTACCAATCTGAGTCCATGTTAAACAGATAATCACTCAAAATAACATACTGTCTGCTCATTGACAGTCCTTGACAGTCCTAGCAGCATAAATATTCTAGAATGCTGTATGAATTCAGTAAATACATTAAAATCAGATAGAAATGTGTTTCAGATTTAACTATTGTACACTCCCCTAGATATTTATTTCAACAGTGAAGCATATTTTTTTTATATACAATTGGCTCTATACACCAGCATTTTGTATTTGAGATCAAATGTTACAGAATGTCACCTTTTATTTGAGGTTATTTTCATACATATCTGTTTTACCGTTTAAAAATGAATGCACTTCATGCATCTAGTCCCCCCATTTTAAGGTGTCATAAGTATTTGCACAAATTCACTTATAGTGTATTCAGTTTTGTCAAAAGTGTAGTATTTGGTCCCATATTCCTAAAGTTATCCAGAGACAGGACAGACCAGCTAGGCACTACAAGAAAATTAATTAGCCCTATATCAAGGTTCACACCACACAACACAAGGCATAGCATTCAGTGTGATTCACTTCACTTACTGATGGGTATGTTCAGTATATATCAGCATAGGATGTGTACAATTTAATGTGCACCGTTTGGGAGCAGCAAAGCAGTGAGTGAATATGTTTTTTTCTTTATAATACTGAATATCAACATGTGTTGAGCAATTGTAAAGAGTAAATCACCATGATTGGGATCCATGATTCAGAATATGAGTGTCATAGTTATTTCTGTCCAAATAACACTGTCAGATTCCATACTGGTGAAATTATGACCATTCAACAGTGCTTTTGATGACAGGTTTCAATACTGTATACAGCTGCATATAACCTTCCCTACAGGATTTCACATACATTTTTTTTGTGATATTTGAGGAAAAAAATGTTTGATTTTGTAGTGGCAATTCTGATATTTTGCATGGCAATATGCAATAAATTTGACCAATTTGTCCTGAAAATGCATTGACGAGGGAAAGTGTGGCTTGATTGAACCATATTATTAGGTGATGGTTAGAAATTGCGAGCCCTCTTTTTGTATTGTGGTGACGGGTCCGTTTTGTGCAATAATATTGCAATGATTTGACTGTTTTATGCGGAAATAGTGCAGTGATTGGCCAATTTTGCAAGCCCTCGCATAATATGCGTGGATATGCGATTTTGCTAAATCGTTTGCGATCGCAGAATTGCGGAACCCTGGAGGGACTGCTATCATTTTAAACATGATTTGTATATCTGATAATAAACCTTTACGTCAGCAGAGTGCGTTCTATGGTACATCATGTTATACCAATTTGACCTTCATCCGCTGTTTCTCACACTGTCCCGTGTGTAATAATTGCATGGCAATCAGCACCCCTTTGTTTGGTCTCTTTCTCTGATCAGTGACCCATAGTGCACTTTTTATTCAAAGCTATTTCAAACTCTCAGCTCCTTCCAAAGCACCCATTTCATATGCATACATTTAAGGTAGACCTACATATAACACATACATATGTATTTTTCTACAACATGAGGTAATCAAACCATAATATCTGAATATCCCAACTATTCTCGCGCAACATCGAAATATAACAAATTCAAGCACCACTTTACTTTTGTTTTGTCATTGAAAACAATCTTAACCCTAACACCCAATAAAGAAACCAAGCCTCACAGCTGCCTACACTACAATCAATTTAATGGAGCTTAAGTCAAACACCAGGGAATCCTAGAACACTGCTAGGCTAGAGGGAGGCTGGCTTCATAGACCTTGGCACAAGTTTTCATCTCAGCTGTTTGTTTTTAATCAGAGAAAATGACATGGTAAAACCTAAACCCAATACAGAGCGCAGAAGGAAGCCAAACTGTTCAATACACCATTCCCCCAAGGAAACACAGTATCACATTATTTCTTCACAGTATTAATGTGCTTTGTAATTATTTGTCTGTTTAATCATATTTTTACAGACATTATACAATGTGGGTAAGGATTACATTCAAAGGATCAGATAATAGGAATCAATAGTGAGTGTATTACCTTACCCTTTCCTACAACTATAAACAAAAACATTATATACATAAAAAAATATTTTTTTAAAGAATCAATACTTCTGTCATTTAACCATTGTGTGTTTTGTGCTGGCTTGGGTGTATATTCCCAAATTACAGAAAATACACACCACAAAATGATTTTACATTAGGTGACACTACACTATAGTAAGACTAGTGCAAATGCCATGCTTGTAGAAAGCAGGTAAAGATGAGTGTGACAAAGTGCCTTTGGAAGGTGCTATTTTTACCTTGACTCCTCTATGACACCTTGATAAGGCAATTATAGTGTAATTACCTTAACAAGTGGCATTACCAAAAATTATCCCCATTCTTCTGCTAAAATAACACCAAATCAGCGCTGAGAGAATTTTCTAGGAGAATCTCCAATCAGCATCTCATTACGTAGTACAAGTACCCGGTGTAGACAGCGTTCAACGACAAATACAATTACGGGCGAGTGAAAAGAACAACAAAAAGAGAAAACATTGTGGCACACAAGGCAGATAAACCCTCTAGATCCTTCAGAGAGTTCACCTGTTTATTTCATCTACAAAAGCTAATTGTATTCGGGCAGCTTTGTGCATGCTCCAAGCATCCCTGAGATTATATCTGTGGTCGTAGTATAAAACAATGGGTTCAAAGTCAATCTTTAAACACCACACAGAGAGAAGAGAGAGAGAAGAGGAGAAATGAGAAGAGAGAGATGAGGAGAAAATTGGGAGTTTTTTTCTTCCGCAAACTGCACAGATAAGTGGAAGCGGTTTCTCCTGAGCACAGCAAGGTCAGATGAATGTGATGTCTGATCAGTCAGTGTGTCTAAGCATATTATCTGGTGAAATCTGTTGAGTGACGTGAGTGGACTGGACTAGTCAGCTGTCTGAAAGATCATTACATGGCCTGGACGTTTTGGATAACTCTGGAGGCAATCAGCCACTTGGGATGCAGGCAGCGTGAATCTCTCTCTCTCTCTCTCTCTCTCTCTCTCTCTCTCTCTCTCTCTCTCGCTATGTTCCCCCATGATGCCCTTCACCAATGGAATGTTTCCTCACTGTGTCCAAGAAAAGAGAGGAGGGGAGAGTAGAAGAGGAGAGAGGAGAGAGGGAGGCCTTGTCCATAGAAGAAGCCCTGATCCTAAGGAGAATACATTGACATAGATTTAGCAACTGTTTAAGTGTTTTGTGTTGTATTTTCCTTGAAAGATTTGTTATGTGATAGATAGATATATTGCTGTCCAGGCTGTATCACAACCGTCCGTGATTGGGAGTCCCATAGGGCGGCGCACAATTGGCCCAGCGTCATCCAGGTTTGACCGGGGTTAGGCTGTCATTGTAAATAAGAATTTGTTCTTAACTGACTTGCCTAGTTAAATAAAGGTTAAATAAATACTGATATATTCATTATATCTTATATAAACAATGTGGACCCCCACTTTAAGCAAACTAAAAACGTTAACTTCAAGCCTTTTATAAGGCGTTATTGCTGGTATTATTTCTCTTTTTGTTGTCACCATTATTAGTACTGGCATCTTAGTGGTTGAATGAACCCCTCTTATGATTATGCAGAACTGAAATCTGATCTGTAATCACAGCAAATTGTGATTGTCTGTGCATTAATTATGAAACATAATTAGTCAACAAATCCTTCCAATGATAAGGCAAGATGGCATCTCTATTGAGATTGCCACTGTCCTAATCAAGACCTAATAATACAAAGCAGTTTGTGTGATTGGACATGATACATGTATCAAATTCTACTAATTATATTGAATTTTGTTAATTTGTTTTATACATTTAATCATTAGGAAAGATCTTGTCAATTTGAGAAATACCTAATCCTCAGTATAATGACAGTATATGCAGTGCTTGACTAGCGCGGAAATAGGTTCTAGTACTCATTTTGGGTGCCGGTACTGTTTACATTTAGGTGCTGGAGCGCCACAATACTTTTAAGCAAATATTCTATTTTTAGCAAAAGAAGCTCAAGCAGTTGAAAATCTTAGGTGCCAGTACTCAGCTCCAGTGAGCTCCTGCCCAAGTCAAGCACTGAGTATATATGAGTAACATGGAGGTGTGAGTGTCCTCATGTCTACTACAGTCTAACCGTGTGTAGTAGATACAGTCGGCCGAAAAACACTTAAAATGATAGCTTTGACACACTATGGGTTTGAAAACATTATTGTCCTACTGAGAAACATTACTATCGTGTTGTTCATCACTGTGTTGGTTTTAGGATATTTTCTGAACCATTGTGATACGTTTTCCCCTAGTCTTCTAGTAGGTATGTTAAAGGGACAACATGGCTGTTTAGTACATTCTGGCATTCTGTAAATGTCATTCAAATCAGCAGGATACATTTTCATTCGGGGTGTGTGAGATGAAGTATTTTTTATTAGCATATGTAAACTGTGGACTTTTGAAGTGAAATAGCAGTTAATGGTTTATTTGAAGTGTGCCAGTTGCTAAAGAAATGAAACATCCCTTTGAAGGAGGAAATGCCATATTCCAATCAAACATTTCACTGGTACGAAGGTTAATGAATGTCATTAGCCTAGCTAGAATACATTTAGACTTGTACTTTCACAAGATGCATAAATTAGATAAGGAGCCAGAAACCCAATGTTTCTCTGTGAGGAGAAGGAATATATGATAGCAACATAATTACACGGCTAGGAAAATAATGGCTGCTAAACTGAACCAAATTGACAAGCGTTAACAAAGTACTATTATTGGAATAATTTAATGTCAAATACATTTTTTACTTACTGTTTTTCCAAGAACTGTGTTCTAGCAATGGTTATTTATTTTGTTAAAAGTTTTGCCCCATTTGCTGTCGTTCTTTTTGCCACTGTTGTAATTGTTCCGACAAAAACAAAAATACAGAGACAAACAATGAAAATGTGCTCTACAAACACATTCCCTACAATATTACACCTTTCCTGTGTTATTTGCTTACCTCATCTACATGCAAATCATTATCGAGGTCAGTAATGTCATGGAAATATTAGGAATACAACCCATTATTTAGCATCATGATCGAACAGGCCACGACATTTATTTGTGGAGGATATTACAATAACTATTACCCAATTTGCTCTTTAAGGTTCTTTCTTTCGAAGCAGCTAATTAGTTGTTCATTTAATTGTATCCTTTGGCTAATGGCTCATCAGTTCTAAAGCTGTCTGGGCCGGCATTATTAAGTTCGGACGTAGGCATTTTCTATACTTCATTACTCATTTCAAATGATCATTGGGCTCCTAATTAGTTGATACGTGAAATATAGCCTAGCTGAAGATAATGACCTTGAAAAGAAGTTCAGATTTGACAAACGATAGCACACTAGGCTGCAACCCAAGGAGTCTGGGATGGAAGAGGATAATGCAGTTTTATTAAGCAGAAAAAGCCTTTTTAAAGCGGTAGTGCATTTTGGTTAATAATAAGGGTAGATCAGGTCATTTTCTCCTTTATTTTAGACAGGTCTTTACTCGATATGGATACTTGCAAAGGTCAACAAACTCAGCCAATTGTAACAGCGATCTAGTGGTCTGAAAATAACACCCCAGGACAACCTTTTTTGTCAAACGTAATTTTTTTGTGATATTTTAAGCCATCCACTCCCACTAGCTTGTTCTTAGTAGAATGTTACTGTAGGATAGGGGCATAAGCAGGAAGGCCAAAGGAGGGAAACGAGGTGAGACAGCGTAAAATATGAAATTGTTGACTTTATGCACAGTGGAGTGGGATATTAAAGATTCCCAAGCACTCAATTTAAGTCAGCTACCAGTCCAAGTCAAATATAAATTATATAAGATATGGGAAATATCTTTAAGATAAAAACAAGTTTTCAACCATCTCTCTAGAGCTCTAAAAAGTTATAATGACACTGATGAAAGCTTTCAGGCTTATGGTTTGTGTTGCGATGCGACTCAAAGTTAGTCTACAGCATAACAATGAAATGTACTGGGTTGAATTCATTAAAAACTACACCTTCTTGAGAAGTTATAGATTTTATGAACCACTGAAAACACCTGCCACACACACACACATACACACACACACACACACGCAGACACACACACACGCAGACACACACACACACACACACACACACACACACACACACACACACACACACACACACACACACACACACACACACACACACACACACACACACACGCAGACACACACACACACACACACACACACACACACACACACACACACACACACACACACACACACACACACACACACACACACACACACGCACACGCACACACACGCAGACACACACACACACACACACACACACGCACACACACACGCAGACACACACACACACACACACACACACACACACACACACACACACACACACATACACACACACACACACACAGACACACACACACACACACACACACACACACACACACACACACACACACACATACACACACACACACACACACACACACACACACACATACACACACACACGCACACACACGCAGACACACACACACACACACACACACACACACACACACACGCACACACACACGCAGACACACACGCACACACGCACACACACACACACGCAGACACACACACACACACACACACACACAGCTCAGTATGACTAATACACATATCTAAATGTCAACTGAAAGAAAAACAGACTGTGGATGTTGCAATGGTATTTTGGACGCCAGTTGAAAATCAATTCCTCATTATGAGTTTGAGACCTGTGTGACTCATTGATGGCTAGTATGTACCCACCTCACTGTGTTGTGTTGCCTGGGCATAATGCTGTCTGTCAGAGGAAGCTTAGACTCCTGTCCAAGTTTTTCATTTGATGCTATGAACATATAAAGTAAGACACACAGTACACATATCTCTCATATTTCTTCTCAAGTCACTGTGGGCCAAATTCAATCAAAGCACGTCACAGAAGTTCAAGAACTTTCTCTCAGAATAATAACAATAATTAAAGTGCAGTTATACATCTCCGATGATGAATGTGTTTCCCCTTCTTTATTCATTTATACAACACAACTTTGCTAGTCTTAAGTTTCTGACACACAGCAAGGGGGTGACAGATGTAAATGAGTGTGAATAAAAACGATGTGGGAGTTAGCTAATCTCTGTGTGTTTGCCAAGTGAAGCAGGAGAGCTGTTATAAAAAAAGAAGCAGAAAGCAACTAGTAGGTGTTACACTCACTGTGTAACATGTTTCATCATCACTCCACAACTTCTAAAGTATCCCTTTAAAAAATGTATATGAAAATAGCAAACATTTAGCCTTACATTTTCCAAGGCAATGACCACAAGATGGAGATATTTTATTAAGAGTTTACTCGAAGTGGGTATAGCGGCACAAAGTATTCATAATACCTTTATGAAACCAGTCATGACTCCTTTAAATTTGTGTTCTATGATATTCAGCCTCACATTTATTCCGGTTATGACAATGAGATGGAGATTGTTTTGTGTTTTGTGTTCTTCGATTGAGGGTTTGATGTAGTTCTTCCGACACTAGCCTTATCACTGTTGTACGTTAAGTCCCATAGGGGTGGATCTATTTTTCTGTCCTTAGGTGAAATATTGCTCTGCTGAGTGTTCACTCAGGCGGACAGAAATCATTGCCCGTTCTTCAGGTTAGTCTGACAGATGGGCATCATCCAGAAAAAAACAAAGGCTCGGATGGGATACTGAACTACCAGGCTGGACCCAGACTTTATCCTCTGCATTGCACTCCATGAAAAACATACTTCAAGGCTCAATGTAACAGGGTTCATTTTGTTAGGAATCAGAAGGAAGGCATTTTTAGGAATTTTTTGTTGTTGTTGCCTACTGAGATAAAGGAATGAGAGACCTGTACAGAGAATATTGTTGCTTCTTTATGAATCTGAAGAAAACAACAGAACGATAACATGTGAATATATGTTTCAGTATGTGTCATCAAGTGTTATTGAGTTTAGCTTTATTAATGTACTGTAAACAGCATGTTTGGTACTGTACACAGTATTCATTAATATAGTCCGATTTACATTGAACAAGCGCAAAATGCGCAAAATGTAACAATTTCAAAGATTTTACTGAGTTACAGTTCATATAAGGAAAGCTGTCAATTGAAATAATTCATTAGGCCCTAATCTATGGATTTCACATGACTGGGAATACAGATATGCATCTGTTAGTCACAGATACCTTTAAGAAAAGGTAGGGGCATGGATCAGAAAACCAGTCAGTATCTGGTGTGACCACCATTTGTATCATGCAGCGTAACACATCTCCTTCACATAGAGTTGATCTAGGTGTTGAATGTGGCCTAGGGAATGTTGTTCCACTCCTCATCAATGGCTGTGTGAAGTTTCTGGATATTGGCGGGAACATGGAACATGCTGTCGTACATGTCGATCCAGAGCATCCCTAACTTGCTCAATGGGTGACATGTCTGTTGAGTATGCAGGCCATGGAAGAGCTGAAATATTTTCAGCTTCCAGGAATTGTGTAGAGATCCTTGCGACATGGGGCCGTGCATTATCACGCTGAAACATGAGGTGATGGCGGAGGATTAATTGCACAACAATGGGCCTCAGGATCTCGTCACGGTACCTCTGTGTACTGAAATTGCCATCGATAAAAAGCAATTGTGTTTGTTGTCCGTAGCTTATGCTTGCCCATACCATAACCCCACAGCCACCATGGGACACTCTGTTCACAACGTTGACATCAGCAAACCTCTCGCCCACACAACGCCAAACACGCTGTCTGCCATCTGCCGCTACAGTTGAAACCGGGATTCATCCGTGAAGAGCACACTTCTCCAGCGTGCCAGTGGCCATCGAAGGTGTGCATTTACCCACTGAAGACGGTTACGACGCCGAACTGTAGTCAGGTCAAGACCCTGGTGGTGAGGACAACAAGCACACAGATGAGCTTTCATGGGACAGTTTCTGATAGTTTGTGCAGAAATTCTTTGGTTGTGCAAACCAACAGTTTTATCAGCTGTCCAGGTGGCTGGTCTCAGATGATCCTGCAGGTGGATAAGCCAGATGTGGATGTCCTGGGCTGGCATGGTTACACGTGGTCTGCGGTTGTGAGGCCAGTTGGACGTACTGCCAAATTCTCTAAAACAACGTTGGAGGCGGCTTACAGTAGAGAAATAACATTAAATTATTTGGCATCTACTCTGGTTGACATTGCTGCAGTCAGCATGCCAATTGCACAATCCCTCAAAATTTGAGACATCTGTGGCATTGTGTTGTGTGACAAAACTCCACATTTTAGAGTGTCCCTTTACTGTACCCAGCACAAGCTGCACCTGTGTAATGATCATGCTGTTTTATCAGCTTCTTGATATGCCACACCTGTCAGGTGGATGGATTATATTGGAAAAGGATACATGCTCCAGGGATGTAAACAAATTTGTGCACAACATTTTTGAGAGATTTCTGGGATCTTGTATTTTAGCTCATGAAACATGAGACCAACACTTTACATGTTGCGTCTATATTTTTGTTCAGTCTAGTTTTTCTTAGTCTTACTTAGTTCACTTTTTATTTTCCAAATGTAAATGCTATGGTAAAGTTGTTTATCTCGGAACCCATGTGATTACCTATAATAACCTGACATATTCTTCCATTTAATGTCCCTAAATTAACCACTTCAAATGAAGTGAAATTGAATGACATTAGCATGCATTTACTGTAGCTATGCAAGAATAAGCAAATCATCACCAGTATTAAGTGTACGTACGGCCTCAACAGAGAAGAGAGGAGACATTATGTTTTGTTCGTGGAGATGTAATTGAGCCTTTCAACCATCTCTCTTAGCACACTGCACCACATAACCACTGGTTGTCTCAACCTGACGGGTATCAGATGAATAATTCTGATGTTAATTATAAGGTTGAAGAATATATAGAGACAAATCCTTTCATGGTGGCTAATGAAGGAAGTTAAATATGTCATTAAATGCACTAGCTAGCAGCTAAGATTCTTATATTAATTTTTTTAGGAGGACACATGTTGGTGGAGCGATTTGGCCGTGACATGCTATTTATGGAAGCGTCATATCTTCTGTCCTCTGTTCACATAGTGAAGGAGAACAAAACCACTTCAAACTACTTCAAAAGTCTGAGGTGTGGATTCGTTTTTTGTTATTGTCCGATCCTTCCTGAGGGTCTGTTCGAATGCTATGTACATTTTTAGAAGTGACCACAGATTTAGACAATCTCACAGTGCAATGACCTACAGCGACAATGATTCAAAAGGTGTTTGGATCCTAGTGAGGTTCGAGATCAAGTTAGAAGGAAATGCATTATAAAGGTTTAACGCTAGCAGGTCAGTTTCCCTTTGACGGTGCAATACATGACATTATTCGTAATGTCAGCCATGATGCTGAGACTTTGATCGTGTGATATTGTTTTTCATGGTTATGAGCTACACTTCATTTGCCGAATGAAGATTATTGATTTGCTTATTAGATTTGATCTACCTACTGTGAACAACCCAGACTTTCTCTATAATAGATTTTGATCTGGAGTCACAGTTATTTGCTGTCCTCCGGCAAGTTACGGCCAGTTCATTACAGAAATGTGATAACACTTTGAAATTAATAAGATGGATATTTAGAATTTCAAAGGCATCGTGTCTGTTTATCATTTGTAACACAGCATAGGACAACATAACACAATGCCAACCAACCCAACCTAACACAGCACATCACAAGAGGTGAGAGGTGCTGGTTCAAATGCTGGTTTATTGGAATAATCGCCCTGCGTCCACTGAAGTTGGTCATATTTCTCATGGCCCTTCCAGGCGGATTGTAACAGGCAACCATAGGAACTGCATTGGACAATATGTACTCTTTTCATCTATTGAGTGTACAGTTTTTGTATCACGTCAGCTAGGTGGTTGACTACATGGCCTTAACCAGTAGTGTCATCCTGCAGGTCTGTACTGCATAGAGACAGACAGAGAGAAGCATCATTGTCACACACACAAACGTGCACGCGCACGCGCTCACGCACACACACACACACACACGAGAGCAACTCCACCATACAGACAGGGCCAGAGAGCTCCTAGCTGCTCAGTCAACCCTGAAAGCATGTCAGCTGGTTTGGAGGATGATTTGATCTGCTGAGCTTGCAGATCAGACTGAGCACATCACTCTTGTACTGTACCCGTTCTGTTTCTATCTGTCCATCTCTCTCTCTCTGTCTCTCTGTCTCTTCCCAACAAACAAGAAGAAAGTGAAACAGTAGGACAACAGCATTGTTGTGGCGTGGCAATGTTTGCCAATGTCTATTGCAATGAACAGTGTATTTGAATGGTCATAACATATCCACGAGATAGAGAGACATGTCAGCAGTGATCAAGTCAAATGCAGTATTATTCCTCACAGCATTGATTACCTCGGCTCTGCATTTCTGGGACGCAGGCCGGGGGGGTGGGGGGGTGCGCGTGCGTACATGGCCCCTAGGATCTGTCTCCCGGATAATGCTCCCTGCCAAAGGGGTGGAACGTTAAGCTAAATAGGCACAATGTGTTCCGACGTCTCAGAGCTAATGTCAGAGCGAAGGCATCCTGCGGGGAAATTGGGGACCTGACCTGCGAGTCCTGCAAGGCAGGGATGCATATTGCTTTGACCCTCCCATTTGGCCCCTCGATTGTTTTTCAATTAATCCTGGCCACTTTGAGGCAACTGACGCTGACAGATGGTAAGGTCTTTGTTCAGGTTCACAGAGGATCACAGCAGATAGTGCTTACTGGGGGAGAAAAGTGAAATTTCGCCAAAAGATGCTCAATCTGAAGTGAGCAGGAGCTGGCATTGAGGCAGTGGTTAAGTGCTGAGGTATTGAAAACGCAGGGATCTGGGAGATAAAGAAAACCACTGTACTGAAGGTTTGAAGGAGAGGAGGATATTCAACTGTAATGTTCAATGACCCCCACCACACAACCCCTGTTGAAGTAATATGAGCTATTGCCATCAGGCTACAGAACACCACTACACAAAACCCATCCGGGCCTGTACAGCCTAAATGGAAAACTACAAATTGCATACAAATGGATTAGAATGATCAGTGGCATGTTCTTATCTTGCCAAACCCTCTCATGCTAAAACAGTAACATTAGACTACACTATATTTACCACCTGGCATCATTAATGTCAGAGAAAGACAATTCTCTCAATGGATCCTACCATGGTTGACTTTCATGCTTGAGGTGGTCAGTGGCCTATCCATCCTAATAAGCATCACTCACCATTGTCTGGTTGTGAATGAGGCCTCTCTGCATTAGACAGGAGAGAGGCCGGACTGAGGCTGTCCCAAATGGCACCTTATTCCCTATATAATGCACTACTTTTGACCAGGGCACATAGCGCTCTGGTTAAAAGTAGTGCACTATATAGGAAATAGGGTGCCATTTGGGAAGTAGACTGAGACTTGAGAGATTATTGCCTCTCCTCTCTTCTCCTCTCCTCTCCTCTCCTCTCATCTCCTCCTCTTTATTGGTCACTAAAGCATGGCAGATGTGCTGTTAAGTAGCTCTCAACGATTGTTAGCCGGAGCCCTAACTTTTCCCTGGTGCTAAGCTATTGATTCTGCATTAGATAAACATGAATCTAGTAAATAAGAGGTGAGTGGGGAGCCATTGACCTCGCCATTGTGCCGTGTAGCGAGAGAGAGGCAAGACAGGACACAATGAGAGCAGGGAGCTTCATTTGAAGTGTAATTATCTTTCCCACTCAAGTGCAGTGAAGGGACAAATGGGACAGACAGTGGAAACATAGATTATATGCGTTGGACTACAAAGGTCAAACCTCTAACTAAAATTCCTTGAGATAAAAAAAAAGAAGAAGAAGTGAATTATGAATATAAACTAATGGGATTTAGGGAAATATCCAAATCGGACTGCATGGTGGAAAACATTGATTAATGCCTTTGGCATAGTAAGTGAACGAGGTAAATAGTCTGTGCTTTTGTATCAAGGCTACTGTAATGTTGTTTCGACTGATGTGATTTCAACTTAATTACAATAATATACATTTAAATAGGATTTAGAATGAATTTGTTAGTTGTATTTTTCATGCAACACTGAACTTGAAAGGGTGTTACTTTATGTTACTGTGTTGGGCAAGTAAATAATCAAATGTGTGTATTGGGGTTGTAATGTAATGTTGCTACATGCATTGTAAGTATAAGGAATAGTTATAATAATAGTAATAATACAAGTGATAAGGATAGTGGTTGAGATGTGAATCTGATATCTGGAATTGGGGTTTGGACTCTTACCAAATATTACACTTATTACATATTTCAATGGTCTCTTAACTGATCCAATAGTAATTTATTCAGATTTTTTATGAAACGATATTTAAAGCGGACATAAAATCATACCTTGGTGCTGTCTGTGTTTTCTTGTTTTATTGTCCTAGGTTTTCTCCCTAGGGGGTTTTAACGATACCAATAAAGTCACAACAGAAATCCCTTTCAAAGATATTGCTGGTAACATTCCATCCGTCTGTTAAACCCTTTCTATTCTGGTGAAGAATTTATGGAAAAGGCCCTCTAACAAGTTTGATTTATGTTTATGTATTTGTGAAGAGACAGGTAATCACAGTGGATCTCTGGAGGCGCAGAACAGAAGTACATAAAAACAATGCCACAAGGATTGGATCAGTTCAACTGAATCGCATTTGTCCTGGAAAAGCACCTACGGTAGCAAAAGAGCAGCGCGGCAGGACAGTATATCTGGGAAATAGGATCTCTCTGACCATTTATTAATCAATAAACACATTGGGATGCATCAAACCATTACGCTTTGTGCCTGGTTTTAATATCACTAATTAATTTCCCCACTGGGGTCTGGGGTGTTGGGTGAGCTACAAGGCCTACAAATCCACACTGAAGTTGTCAACATGATGTGATGAGTGTCGCAGGATCAACATCATGCTGTGTTAAACATGCAACGAAATGGTACTATAGTCTCCTGCATGTCACTGCTGTTGAAAATATGTGAATGTTGTCCTTCAGAGCCTTTTGTGGCATCACAGTCACTCCTGTGTCGATTCCTCCTTTTTCGATCAGTGTATTTATCCCCATAGCCACAATTATCACGATTAATAATGTCTCTAAACAAACACACAATGACAAAATGAGTCACAAATGCACACAAAACAGTTGCAGTGCATTTCACAACTACAGTCGAAACGCACAAATACATTAGATCTCAGCTTGCAGCAGCTGACATCCAAAGCCCCTGTATCTCTCCTGAACCTGTTGGCCAGTGGAGCCTCGTAGAGGTCGGATGTGATCGAAAGTGAAAGCCTTCCAGTTTTATTTAACCCAGCTCTCCTGATTCTCTATGAAGCCTGGCTGGCTGTGCGCAGATGATAACTGAGAGCAAAGGTCTGACATTAATAGGAGCCGTGGGATGAACTGACTGACTGAGTATGTGTGTGTGTGTGTGTGTGTGCTTGCGTGTGTGTCTATACAAGGAGGAACATATTACTCTTTCCCAGAAGATAGTGATTGACTGAGGGCTGTATTTAATAAGTATCGCAGAAGTATCGCGGAAGATCCGCATTATAGTTGCGTTCGCATAGACCGCATTCACGGCAAATGCTGCATATGTCGGTTCAATCGGAAATGACCTTTACATTTTAACGCGGCTCTTCCGCGATACGGATTGAATCCATCCCAAAGTCAAACACAGAAGAAAGAGGTAGATCATATTGGTTTAGCATAACGGCTGTCTATCTCCTGGGTGATTAGTTTAACCTTGTATACTAATAATTTCTGTGTAATAATTTTCTCAGAGGATTTGATTATTGGAATTCATTGTGCTTGTTAATTATGTGTGTGTGGCATTTCCAGCCTAATTTCTATTTCCTTCCCGTTTAGCATTTCAAAGCTTAAAGTCATTTTCAATACCTTATTAAACGTCTTCAATTGCAGAATGTAATCTCCAACACCCCGACTACATCAACCGGGAGATATTGAAGAGAACGTTAGAATTAAAGACAGTATGGGGATGGGGGATGAAACGTGGTAGGAATATGAAACGTTCAGGGGATGAAACGTGGTAGGAATATGAAACGTTCAGGGGATGAAACGTGGTAGGAATATGAAACGTTCAGGGGATGAAACGTGGTAGGAATATGAAACATTCAGGGGATGAAACGTGGTAGGAATATGAAACGCTCAGGGGATGAAACGTGGTAGGAATATGAAACGTTCAGGGGATGAAATGTGGTAGGAATATGAAACGTTCAGGGGATGAAACGTGGTAGGAATATGAAACATTCAGGGGATGAAACGTGGTAGGAATATGAAATGTTCAGGGGATGAAACGTGGTAGGAATATGAAACGTTCAGGGGATGAAACGTGGTAGGAATATGAAACGTTCAGGGGATGAAACGTGGTAGGAATATGAAATGTTCAGGGGATGAAACGTGGTAGGAATATGAAACGTTCAGGGGATGCAACGTGGTAGGAATATGAAACGTTCAGGGGATGAAACGTGGTAGGAATATGAAACATTCAGGGGATGAAACGTGGTAGGAATATGAAACGTTCAGGGGATGAAACGTGGTAGGAATATGAAACGTTCAGGGGATGAAACGTGGTAGGAATATGAAACGTTCAGGGGATGAAACGTGGTAGGAATATGAAACGTTCAGGGGATGAAACGTGGTAGGAATATGAAACGTTCAGGGGATGAAACGTGGTAGGAATATGATGAGTTGGCTAGGTACAGCTAGAAGTCTACTTTCTATATTCCTGGATGGAATAGTTACAATATTTACCTACACATCAAGCTAATAACCATCTTTGTATCCGAAATCCGATTCGGTCTTCATTACTTTAACATTTTCTAATCTTGAAAAAAGTATATAATGACAAAATGTGCTGTCTCCCATCATGCTTCTGTGTTATCAGGTGCCAACCCAGACCCCTTCCCCAGATGTTGTGCTTCATCCCTGATTACTTTGTTTGAATTAGCGTTCGTATCAAACAACTTTAGCTTTAGGCAACATGCAGGGCAGCTGCATAAAATATTCTGTGCCTGTTGTGTCCTACAGAGAGCAGAAATAATTAGGCCTTTGGTTTTGGACTGAACAAATATAGGCCTACACATAAACTCTGGTGAATTTAAATGCAAAATGCCACTACTGTCAGTTTTTGTTGTTGTAAAAAAATTGTAAAAATTGCTAAAATTAAGCAGATATTTGGTTTCCAAATTAAATTTGTCTATCCTCCTTATACATAGATACGTAGCTTGAGAAAAAAATTATGGAATTTCACTATAGCGGAGAAACATCATAACTTGAGCGACTGAATCTACAGCTGAAGAGTTGCCTTTGTAATGTCGATTCATGCATATTGTCTTCTCTTGCTAATGTTAATTTACAGTTCCGGGCATACAGTATAAGCCCTTACAGTACGCACATTGCCAAATTAAATTTGGCTTGTAGTTGGAAGAATCTCAGGTATTTTGCTGTGGGTAAGGACATGGAGACAGGCAGAGTGCTCAGGGTCAAAAACATCTAACAGATCATATCTTTGTGTATTTGCATCACTGACCTTCTCTGACAACCAACCAACGCCTAGGAGAAAACAAAACAGAAGAACAGAAACATATTCCCTCCAAACTGCACTATATTGTACTAACTGTAACCACTATTGAAATAGAAACCACCACAGAAACAAAGAAACCTTATTGCTCTCCTTATATTGGGAACTACATTGCAGTTGATGTGGATCTTTCAGGCTCCAATGAAGCTGTTTACGTCTTGCCTAGCTTGTCTTGAGCAGATTATGCTTATTCTAGCAAGAAGAGTAATATCTATTTAAGTTATTATTTTAACTGTTTACTACAGTGGGGCTATATGTCGTACACAGAAAATGATACTTTTGGACAGGAAAGTGGATAGACTTTGACAACACAGGTAGAACCAGAAAAAATGAAGCGGTGTTGTAACCACCCATCCACTCAATACAATATTGTGTTCAACTTTTTGCCAAATCCGTTTTCAACTTTCTTTTCAATCAATGTTGGCATTTAGGAACCTTTCCCTTTTCAACTTTGTACTTCCAGATAAATTGAATTGGTAGATGAAAGAAATGCTACTCATAAAAACATCATAACAATCCTCTCAAAGGGAATTCTTGAATTTTGATGTTCCTCTTATGAGCACCATTTATTTAACTTAGCAGAAAATCAAAAGCTGTTTGACAATCGGAGAAATCAAACGACGCAGCAGCAGCCTATCTTCCTTATCTATCTGTTCTCCAAACTTTCCAAAAGTCAGTTTATTCCTTTATTCCTTTCTTTTCCTTCTTTCCTTTTTTCTTCTCATCAAAAACGCCTTCAAGGCTTTGTTCTGTAAACGGACTTTTTTTCCCTCTAGCTTTTTCTTTCACTTTCTGCTGCTTGTCCAAGTTTTTTTTTGTCCAGATCCGTTGGAGTATAGCTGTTGATTACTACCATAAATTACTTACTTTTATTCTTGCGGTCCCGTAGGTGTTTGAAGTGATTTCTGCCTCAGCCCACTGATAAGGTGTAGGAGCCAATCTGATGCTGCTGAGGAAGCCAGATTACATCTCACTAGACTATTTTTGGTCTGGGTATGACTGCAAGGCATCAAAACCACCACCACACAACCCAGTGTACAAATAAACACACATTTAGCAAGCATTAGGCCCTATCTCAACCTTGGTGTACTTGAGAACTATCCCTAACTTATATGATTGTTCTTTATGGCCATGGGGTTTAGACTCTACCTGAATTTGAGAAATATACCTAACATACTGTAGGTGTTTGTTCTTTGTGGCCATGCGGTTTAAAGCGGTAAGACAAGGACTTAAGTCAAGGTTAATGTTTGTTGTCTAACCTCTGTCTGGCTACACATATTCTAGTGATTGATGCATCCTCACTCATTCTCCCACAAGGATTAAGAGCAACATTTATATTCCTTGACCTCTGGTTCATAACCTTCATTCCCTCTTACTCGGAGTTACTCCATAAATAGCATATATCATAATGTCAGCAGGGACGGTTTTGTTTTTACATGACAATATCAGCTATCAGAAGTGTAACTAAGCATTGTTCAATCAGATAGTAATAATGTTAATGCATTGGAAATAAACTGAGCCCTAGGCGGTGAACATGCTGTGTGTGCATTAAACAGAGGGATTAGATCACTTGCCATCTGGTCAACCCAAACAGCTACATAGCGCTGCAGGCAATTGCATAGCAAGGAAGTCATTTATATCTGTCTCAGGTGATTTACCCAAGTGCTCATAGATTCTAATGGTGTAATGGGTCTGAGCCCATTGAGGATTTGATATACTGTATGTTGTGGTGTAGATTGCACGGACACCGAATTCAAAGGTCAATATTATAGTGGTAACGGCTGTGATGGTATGGAAGGTGAATATGTTATAACTAATGGGCAATTCATTCATTATTGCCCTGATGACTCATTCAAGGGTTTTTCTTTATTTTTACTATGTTCTACATTGTAGAATAATAGTGAAGACATCACAACTATGAAATAATACATATGGAATCATGTAGTAAACATATAGATAATATATATATATATCATATATATTTGGGATTCTTCAAAGTAGCCACCCTGTAACGGCAGATTTCCTCTTCGTCTGAAGAGGAGTAAGGATCGGACCAAGATGCAGCGTGGTAAGTGTTCATGACCATTTATTAAAAAGTAACTGAACACTGAAATACAAAACAATAAACGATGTGATGAAAACGAAAACCGAAACAGTACCGTGTGGCAACAAACACTCACACGGAAACAAACACCCACAAACCAACAGTGAAACCCAGGCTACCTAAGTGTGATTCTCAATCAGAGACAACTAACGACACCTGCCTCTAATTGAGACCCATACTAGGCCGAAACAGAAACCAAACATAGAAAAACAAACATAGACTGCCCACCCCAAATCAGGCCCTGACCATACTAAATAAAGACAAAACAAAGGAAATAAAGGTCAGAACGTGACACACCCTTTGCCTTGATTACAGCTTTACACACTCTTGGCATTCTCTCAACCGGCTTCATGAGGTAGACACCAGGAATGCATTTCAATTAACAGGTCTGCCTTGTTGCAAGTTCATTTGTGGAATTTCCTTCCTTGTTAATGTATTTCCGCCAATCAGTTGTGTTGTTAAGGTAAGGGTGAAACACAGAAGATAGCCCTATTTGGGACAAGAACACGTGCATATTATGGCAAGAACAGCTCAAATAAACAAAGTGAAATGACATCATTACTTTAAGACATGAAGGTCAGTCAATAAGGAACATTTCAAGAACTTTGACAGTTTCTTTGTGCAGTCGCAAAAACCATCAAGCGCTATGATGCAACTGGCTCTCATGATGACTGCCACAGGAAAGGAAGACCCCGAGTTACCTCTGCTGCAGAGGAGAAGTTCATTAGAGTTACCAGCCTCAGAAATTGCAGCCCAAATAAATGCTTCACAGAGTTCAAGTAACAGACTCGTCTCAACATCAACTGTTCAGAAGAGACTGCGTGAATCAGGCCTTCATGGTCTAATTGCTGCAAAGAAACCACTACTAAAGGAAACCGATAAGAAGAAGAGACTTGCTTGGACCAAGAAACACGACCAATGGACATTAGACCGGTGGAAATATGTCCTTTGGTCTGATGAGTCCAAATTTGAGATCTTTGCTTCCAATTGCGTGTCTTTGTGAGATGCAGAGTAGGTGAATGGATGATGCCCGCACGTGTGGTTCCCACCGTGAGGCATGGAGGAGGAAATGTGATGGTGTGGGGGTGCTTTGCTGTTGACACTGTCAGTGATTTATTTAGAATTCAAGGCACACTTAACGAACATGGCTACCACAACATTCTGCAGCGATACCCCATCCCATCTGGTTTGCCCTTAGTGGGAAAATCATTTGTTTTTCAACAGAACAATGACCCAACACACCTCCAGGCTGTGTAAAGGCTATTTGATCAAGAATGAGAGTGATGGACCGCAGGTAGCCTAGTGGTTAGAGCGTTTGGCCAGTAACCGAAAGGTTGCTAGATCGAATCCCCAAGGTAAAAATCTGTTGTTCTGCCCCTGAACAAGGCCACTGTTTCTAGGCTGTCATTGTAAATAATAATTTGTTCATAACTGACTTGACTTTATATTAAGGTAAAAATGTAAAAAAATTACATGGAGTGCTTTATCCGATGACCTGGCCTCCACAATGACCTGACTTCAACCGAAATGAGATGGTTTGGGATGAGTTGGACTGCAGAGTGAAGGAAAAGCAGCCAACAAGTGCTCAGCATATGTGGGAACTCATTCAAGACACATTCCAGGTGAATCTGGTTGAGAGAATGCAAAGAATTGAATTGAACACTTTTTTAGGTTACTACATGATTCTATGTGTTATGTGTTAGATCATAGTTTTGATGTCTTCACTATTATTCTACAATGTAGAACATAGTAAAAATTAAGAAAAACCCTTGAATGAGTAGTTGTGAAAAATGTTATGTGAAGCTTAAAGGGGCAATGTGCAATTGCTACATACATTCATTGAGTCATTGAAGAATATGCATGTAACTTATAAATGCCTCATTAACTGAGTTCAACTGTCATACCCCATCAGAGCCCAACATATAAGGCTGTTTTACTCCATTGCTTGTTAACAAAACAATGCATAGCCTCAAAACATGGTTAAAATTATAATTTTGAAATCATGGATGGTGAGTCCTTGAATCCATATCTCTGTCCATGAATTTGAGAGTTATTACATTTCCAAGTAAAAGGACCCAAGAGCACCAACATGTGAAGTAGACAGTGCCTTGCGAAAGTATTCGGCCCCCTTGAACTTTGCGACCTTTTGCCACATTTCAGGCTTCAAACATAAAGATATAAAACTGTATTGTTTTGTGAAGAATCAACAACAAGTGGGACACAATCATGAAGTGGAACGACATTTATTGGATATTTCAAACTTTTTTAACAAATCAAAAACTGAAATTTTGGGCGTGCAAAATTATTCAGCCTCCTTAAGTTAATACTTTGTAGCGCCACCTTTTGCTGCGATTATAGCTGTAAGTCGCTTGGGGTATGTCTCTATCAGTTTTGCACATTGAGAGACTGAATTTTTTCCCATTCCTCCTTGCAAAACAGCTCGAGCTCAGTGAGGTTGGATGGAGAGCGCTTGTGAACAGCAGTTTTCAGTTCTTTCCACAGATTCTCGATTGGATTCAGGTCTGGACTTTGACTTGGCCATTCTAACTCCTGGATATGTTTATTTTTGAACCATTCCATTGTAGATTTTGCTTTATGTTTTGGATCATTGTCTTGTTGGAAGACAAATCTCCTTCCCAGTCTCAGGTCTTTTGCAGACTCCATCAGGTTTTCTTCCAGAATGGTCCTGTATTTGGCTCCATCCATCTTCCCATCAATTTGAACCATCTTCCCTGTCCCTGCTGAAGAAAAGCAGGCCCAAACCATGATGCTGCCACCACCATGTTTGACAGTGGGGATGGTATGTTCAGGGTGATGAGCTGTGTTGCTTTTACGCCAAACATAACGTTTTGCATTGTTGCCAAAAAGTTCAATTTTGTTTTCATCTGACCAGAGCACCTTCTTCCACATGTTTGGTGTGTCTCCCAGGTGGCTTGTGGCAAACTTTAAACAACACTTTTTATGGATATCTTTAAGAAATGGCTTTCTTCTTGCCACTCTTCCATAAAGGCCAGATTTGTGCAATCTACGACTGATTGTTGTCCTATGGACAGAGTCTCCCACCTCAGCTGTAGATCTCTGCAGTTCATCCAGAGTGATCATGGGCCTCTTGGCTGCATCTCTGATCAGTCTTCTCCTTGTATGAGCTGAAAGTTTAGAGGGACGGCCAGGTCTTGGTAGATTTGCAGTGGTCTGATACTCCTTCCATTTCAATATTATCGCTTGCACAGTGCTCCTTGGGATGTTTAAAGCTTGGGAAATCGTTTTGTATCCAAATCCGGCTTTAAACTTCTTCACAACAGTATCTCGGACCTGCCTGGTGTGTTCCTTGTTCTTCATGATGCTCTCTGCGCTTTTAACGGACCTCTGAGACTATCACAGTGCAGGTGCATTGATAAGGAGACTTGATTACACACAGGTGGATTGTATTTATCATCATTAGTCATTTAGGTCAACATTGGATCATTCAGAGATCCTCACTGAACTTCTGGAGAGAGTTTGCTGCACTGAAAGTAAAGGGGCTGAATAATTTTGCACGCCCAATTTTTCAGTTTTTGATTTGTTAAAAAAGTTTGAAATATCCAATAAATGTCATTCCACTTCATGATTGTGTCCCACTTGTTGTTGATTCTTCACAAAAAAATACAGTTTTATATCTTTATGTTTGAAGCCTGAAATGTGGCAAAAGGTCGCAAAGTTCAAGGGGGGCGAATACTTTCGCAAGGCACTGTATACTGTAGGAGCATAACAAATGTGGTTTTCAATGAAAGCTAATAGTATATACTGTATTTGTGGTGTTCAATGAAAGCTAATAGTATGTACTGTATTTTTGGGAAATTAAGGCATAGATACATTTTTCAGCCATTTTCCATCCCAATATGGAATATGCAAAGGCTTTGAATTCTGGTCACACAGATGGAAAAGAGTTCTTAAAAAATATCTATTAGAAAACGTCTTAAATATATGATATGCAGTACAATTTATACAAATGTATGATGGATTTAGTATTTAATAATAAGAATTATTAGAACTACATCAAAACACAATAAAGTTTAAATGAACGTCACTACCAACTAATTTCAACATTTATATTTAGTCTTGCAAAAATGATTTGCCTTCTGTAAGTTTAATAAGCATTGCTTAGTGTCTTGTCATTATGTTACCAAAAACCCACTTTTCTTACAAATATCTTTCAAATGTCTCTCACTCATGACGAGGGAGGATTATGAAAGTTCACAGAAGTAACAAGTAAAGGTAGACCTATCTATAGTTATAGTGTTTTTACTGATAACAATTTTGTTTATGAGTTATTATTTGATCAAAACACGTCACTCTGTAACCAAATAGGCAACAAAGTAACAAAATAATCAGTAACAGAATGACTGCAATTGAATTGGCCACAATGGAGTACAGTACAGTAGAGAATTGGCACAGTAGAGTAGAGCACAGTAGAGCAGTGGTGTCTTGAGGAACTCTCAGGTGTACTGCAAAACCTTTCCCAATCTTGATTAAAAAAATGTGACAGAATGATTGTTGGATTTTGATTTGGGAACACCAGTGCCACTATAAGCTAGGCCTACATGTTTTCTTTCTGACCTATTTTCCAGGAACTAGGCCTACATGTTTTTCTTTCTGACCTATTTTCCAGGAGCTAGGCCTACATGTTTTTCTTTCTGACCTATTTTCCAGGAGCTAGGCCTACATGTTTTCTTTCTGACCTATTTTCCAGGAGCTAGGCCTACATGTTTTTCTTTCTGACCTATTTTCCAGGAGCTAGGCCTACATGTTTTCTTTCTGATCTATTTTCCAGGAGCTAGGCCTACATGTTTTTCTTTCTGACCTATTTTCCAGGAGCTAGGCCTACATGTTTTCTTTCTGACCTATTTTCCAGGAGCTAGGCCTACATGTTTTCTTTCTGACCTATTTTCCAGGAGCTAGGCCTACATGTTTTCTTTCTGACCTATTTTCCAGGAGCTAGGCCTACATGTTTTCTTTCTGACCTATTTTCCAGGAGCTAGGCCTACATGTTTTCTTTCTGACCTATTTTCCAGGAGCTAGGCCTGCATGTTTTCTTTCTGACCTATTTTCTAGGAGCTAGGCCTACATGTTTTCTTTCTGACCTATTTTCCAGGAGCTAGGCCTACATGTTTTCTTTCTGACCTATTTTCCAGGAGCTAGGCCTGCATGTTTTCTTTCGGACCTATTTTCCAGGAGCTAGGCCTACATGTTTTCTTTCTGACCTATTTTCCAGGAGCTAGGCCTACATGTTTTTCTTTCTATCTGAGATTTGCAGGAAGCTTGTAGCACCCTCTGTGGCCTAATATTTTTCATAATTAATCAAGATTTTAAGTTTTTTAATCGACGAAAAACTGGTGTTTCCATGTGAAACAGATTTATTTCAGTCATCTTTCAGTCTTCTGTGATGTACTGTACAATGCATTCAGAAAGTATTCAGAACCCTTCACTTTTTGCACATTTTGTTACGTTACAGTCATATTCTAAAAAATATTAAATCGTTTTCTCCCTCATCAATCTACACACAATATCCCATAATGACAAAGGAAAGACAGGTTTTTCGATTTTTTTTCAAATGTCTTAAAAACAAACAACTGATATATGACATTTACATAAGTATTCAGACCCTTTACTCAGTACTTTGTTGAAGCACTTTTGGCAGCGATTACAGCCTTGAGTCTTATTAGGTATGATGCTACAAGCTTGACACACATGTATTTCTCCCATTCTTTACAGATTCTCTCAAGCTCTGTCAGGTTGGATGGGGAGCGTCACTGCACAGCTATGTTCAGGTCTCTCCAGAGATGTTCGATCGGGTTCAAATCCAGGCCGGTTGTTGATCCACTTCACTTACTGTAGTTCTAACTCAAGGTGTCATGTCATAGCTGACACCCCTTTCTTTCTGCAGATATCTTTGAATCTTAATTTGGAGTAGATATTAAACTGAGTTTTTGGAAAACGTAGTCACATATAAACTGAGGGAGATTTTACTGTCATTCTGTAACCAAACTTTGCATCTGCACTGATCCTCAAGTAAATGTGTTTTCGTAACATTTTCAGTGGTAATTGTGAAAAGTAGACTTCTGCATATATGTGTATGGCTTGTTAAACTTTGCAATCAATGTTTTTAGCTTGGCATACATTTTAGAGTCAAAAAAGTGACTCTCAGTGTCTGTTACCAAGGAATTGCCCATTTCCCCAGCCCCCATCCCTCAGCTTTTTACCAAAATAGTGGTGGGGTGCCCGCTTTGTTATTGTTTGAACTGTAGAATGCCCCTTTAAATCTAAGTCTAACTTTCATCTGATGTGAAAGGACATTGTGGTTGTGGTCCCCCACATAGTGTGTGTTTTGTAGTGCAGTATATTACAGGTCAGCATCACAGCAGAGTATATTATAGCTAGGATCATAGCACACCTATTTTCCCATCTTCCTCTCTTTCCTCTTTGTGTCTCAGGTCTGGAAGAGGACTGTCCCTGGCTAGTAATTGCTGACACACCAAAGCCAACATTGCTCAGCGAGCCTTTAATAGTTTTCATTTTTCTTCCTTACAGGATGGTCTCTGAGGTGCCATCATGAATGATCAGTGCCTGGCCTCTACCGCAGCTCCCTGTCAAGAACTCCCCCCCTCTCTCTTCCCCACGTTCTCCCTTCCTTCTCTTCCCCTCTATTTCTCTCTCTCTCCCTCTACCCCATCTCTCTCCCCCATCTCTCTCCCCCTATTCTCTCCCCTCTCTCACTCTCTCTGACCCTATAGCCCTTCCCAGACACAGATGCCCACCTGCCTGGCCAGCCATTATTCCCCCTCTGTGTCTTCCTCACCCCCTATTTCCACCGGCCCCTACATAGACAATTTATATAAAATACTTTCCCTCTCAGCTTTCA
This sequence comes from Oncorhynchus kisutch, assembly GCF_002021735.2. Lineage (NCBI taxonomy): Eukaryota > Metazoa > Chordata > Actinopteri > Salmoniformes > Salmonidae > Oncorhynchus > Oncorhynchus kisutch. Next base: position 59,652,132 of record NC_034191.2, on the reverse strand, counting down.
TCACAAACCCAGGTAGCAGACCAGTCCCCATTTCCTAACATTAATTCTCTCCCTTTGCAATGCCCGGCCTGGTCCCGCCACATCAATTCAGTACTTTATAAACTATTTCAGGAATGCGATATATCAGCTCTGACAGAACTTTCGCGCAAGAAATAAACAGTGGAGGCTCAGTGGCTTAGCGGGCTGGCCTAGCTCACTCAGCAACACCCTATTTGTCATTATTTAATTCAGAGGACCTAAAAATCCTCTGACATTATTAATAGTAAGATGAATCACTGGAAAACTGCAGAATCCGTGGCCAACGAGGCTGAAATAATCCATTTGGGTGAGAATGTCTGTGTGGAATAGTGTTCCCTGATGGCTGGCCTCAGCATCATTAGTGTCCCCATATGCATGGGTGGTAAAGTACTGGAGCATGAAGTCCCAAAAGAGTCAGATACTTCCCCACTTCCCACAGTAATTCCTCACCACCACAAGCGTGGAGGCGATCCATGACACAGTCAATGCTAGTTATACATCTACTGCTACAAATCCATAATATATATCAAAGAGTATGCCACTGTGCTGTCAAAACTGAACAACCTCTACTCTCACCAGGCTGATGGTGTGTGTCCCAAATGGCACCCTATTCCCTTTATAGTGCACTACTTTTAACCAGGGCTCTGGTCAAAAGTAGTGCACTATATAGGGAATAGGGTGCCATTTGAGATGCATCCATACAGTACAAATCAAACCAACAGGTGTCAGAAGTGTCCGTTTCCATGACAATATACATCTGGAGTGCCACTATTATTTCAGTCATTTCCTTTTTCCTCTAATGCCTCCATCCAGAAGCCCCTAATGTCTCCTCCCATCTACCCCAGCTTCCCCCTCTCCCCACTGGGCTTCCTGAGCTCTGTCAGCCCCTGGAGGTGCTAGAGCCCATGTATGTTACTTCTCATATGCTGGAGCTCACTCCAAAAATGGGGAAAGCTTGGAGACAAATGCCAATCTAATTATTCACTCAGTCCTGATACTATCTGACAATATCTATGTTGATGTCTGTTGGGTTGATTTATGTCCCAGTAGGGGTTATTACATCTCCTCCACATAACATAATGGAACAGGGTGTCAATAGTTGTCTCACTGAATGTCTTTCACTTTGTTGACAACTGAGTTTTTATCCCTCTCTTATGTAGTTGTACAGTAGGGTATATCTCCTATACTGTAGTTATCAATGCCTATAGATTAGAGTTTAGTATTTCATTACTTGTGACAGTGTACCAACCTGGGTGATATTCGGTTTGGTCAACCAGTATTGCGACGCTGAGGGTTTGTCCTAGTTGTCTGTGTCTTGTCTGTACACCGGAACCCTCCCGGTTAGTCTTCAAGGTCACCCTGCAAGATCAGGGGTCTATGTATGTTTCGCTCCAGCGGGATTGCAGTTCTCCCCAGACAGTGATTCAAGTGTCACTAGGCGCAACATGCTTATCTCTCACAGCCATCTTGCCTAGACTCTTGTGTGTTCCACGATGAATGAGCTATGCAGTAGCTAGCTTAACAAGAGCAGATCACTGCAGGACTAAGCACAATCCTTACATTCGGCCAACACCCCCACGTATAGTAGAATAAACTATAACGTGGTGTGAGACCCACAGGTATGAGCAAAGATTGAGCTAACTTGTGAGTTTGTGTGCTCTGCCCCTCCCCCCCACGACCAGGCAGTTCACACCATGTTCACGTCTCCTCTCCTTAAGATAGTGTATGAGACTAAGGCTGGTACTGTAGGTCTGTAGTAGCTGACTATTTCAGTATTGCCTTGTGTATACTATAGAAACATAGTAATATCACACTGTTGGCTTCACTTCCACACAGAAACTACACATCATTATTATGGTGTTTTATTGTGAGAGATGCGGGGTACCCCTGCCTACGGGGGATACAAACGCTGCCTGCATGACCTGTCTTGGGTTAGATCACGCACGGAGAACGGTTAGAGAACCCAATAGTTGTTTGGCCTGCGCCGCCTCTGAAGAATGCATGCGCTTAGCACGCCTGGAGGGGATGAAGGCCACAGTACAGTCCTCCCCATCTGATGACCGTATTCCCCCATCTGGGGTGATGCGTTGTTACGGCAGCACCCCTTCAGCCGCTTTGGGGGCCCTCCCTCCAAACTCAGTATGGCTGAGGAGTTGATCAGCCTCTAATGTCAGGCGGAAAAGCCTGCGAGAGGAAGTGGATGCTTTATGGGCGGGGGAGTGGGGGGGGGGGGGGGGGGGTGATGTTGGCGACGATGTGCTTTGGATGACAGTGCTTCAGTGTTCCCGAGCACATCAGGGATCGACCCTGTCCACAGCGCCATCTGTAGCTAGGAGCACTGCTATGGAGGCACCCCCGGTGGTGACGAAAGCAACATGGGAGCTTTTAGCGAGAGTGGGTCCCACTCCAGTTGGAGATAGCTTCACTTCTGAGCAAGAACACAAATTGGATGGTAGAGTTGCTAGAACGGCTAAGTGTGTTCTACTCCACACATTTCATAGTTCAGGAAATGGACATGCACGTCTCAACAAATGTTTAAAGGAGCTCAAGTTCAAGCCAGCGCGGGTGTTGCGGGCAGTCTCTAGCGGCCAATGGTTCACCACGCTCAACCTGAAAGAAGCGTACTTCCACGTTCCTGTTCATCGAGATCACTGGAAGTACCTACGGTTAGCCTTCGAAGGAGTTGCTTACAAATTCAAAGTCGGCATCTCACATTCACAAAGTGCGTGAACGCAGTCCTAGCGCCTCTCATGTCCCAGGGCATTCTAGTGCTGAACTACCTGGATGACTGACTGGTGTGTGCTCAATCAAGACAGCATACTACAGCAGACACAAGGATAATCTTTAAGCACATTCAAGACCTGGGCCTCTCCCTAAACGGGGAGAAGATCATCCTGACCCCCTCACAGACGGTGGTCTTCTTGGGGATGTTGATAGACCCAACTCTCATGAGAGCACGTCTCCCTCAGGTGAGATTAGAGAAGATACAGGCCTACCTAGACCGTTTCTGGCTTAGACGAGCCGTGTCTGTATTAGAGTGCCAGAAGTGATTCCGCTGGGCCTTCTTCACCTCAGGCCACTCCAGCGATGGTTCAACTCTCACCATCTACACCAGAGACAACACAGACATCATCAGCTATTGGTGACAAATGCATGTGTGAGGACTCTGTTGTCATGACTGTCCATGAGAATCCAAATAGGTCAGATCATGTTTGCAATTAATAAGTTCCCTCCAACCGCCTCACACCTGCAGATGGGTGAGGAAAGAACTAGACAGGATTAACAACTCTCATCCTGTTGGAAATCAAAGTGGGAAGATTCAGGTCTCCAATGTTCACCAAAGGAATGTCCTTTATTTCAAGATGTTTCAAAACTCTAACACATTCAAAGCAACTACTGGAACAATATTTCTAACATAGAACGTGGGGAATGGTCAGAGTCGATCTATAGAACAATAATGCCATTTTGTTTGTTATTTTGTTTGTTATTACGTCATGAAAAATGTTATGAAGGAAATACTGTAACTTGGAAAGTATACCCACTACATGTACAAAGTTGACATACTATGCATTGTGCATATAATATGAACAATGATGAAAGTGTTTTTGTTAAGAGTGGGATGTGATTTGAGAAACTATAAGAGATAATTGTTTTACATAACTTTGTACAAGAGACAAGTCATGCCCCGAGTGAGGTGTCTCAGACTCGGAGGACGCTCTGGCATACTGACCCACGTCGCCTCCAGCTTTGGACTTGGCCCCTGAGAGGTGTAAATGGACTAGGCATTCAGGACAATGTGGTGAACACGTTGCAGAACGCCAGGGCTTCTTACACCAATGTGTCACATCAAACGTATTCTGTACTTAGTGTGAGGGTCATAATGTTGCCCCCGAGTCGTGTGACATACAAACAGTTTTATACTTTTTACAATCGCTGCTTTGTACGGGCCGAACGGCATCTACTTTGAGAGTGTATTTGGCCGCAATTTCAGAGTACCATGACGATTGCCCGGAGGGACCCATGGGTGGCCATCCATTGAGCTCCATGTTTAGACGTCTGTGTCCAGCAAAGGCCCGTTTGGTGCCAAATTGGGACCTTAAAGTGCCCTTGGGGTTAGCGTCTTTGAAGAACCTATCCACGAAGGTGGCATTCCAGTTGGCTATTACCTCTACCAAGAGGATTAGTGAACTTCATGCTCTTTCAGTGAGTGCTGCATGTTTCCGAATGGGTGCAGACAAAGGGAGTGCTTTCCTCCGGTCTGACGCCTCTTTCTTGATGAAAGTTCTGTCTGACGGACATGTGAACCTTACATTTGTCCGCATACGCACCTCCCATGGCTACGAGTGGGCTGGGTTTTCCCCAAGTGTGCTGTGCCCGGTGAGGGCACTAGAAACTTACCATACACGGACATAAGTCAATATGATAGTCGGATCAGCTGTTTGTGTGTTATGGTCAGAGAGTTCTGGGGAACAGGCTATCGAAACAGAGACTCACATTGAATTGTGGACACTATTACTACAGCACATTAGCTGTAGTAGCTACATCTTTGGCCCTGATCCGAGGAGGTTGCCTTAATGAAATTTGCACCTCGGCCAATTAGGCATAGTCTAGCACTTTTGCTTGGTACTATCGAGTCAGTGTTGCTGCAGCCAACCAGGTCGGGACCTGGGAAATTATTTCTCGGGATGTATCCTGCCGAGCGGAAGGATACCCTATTGGAGTGATCCAATAGCTCACATAACCATGGTTACATACTTAACCTTCGACATCATGAATACAAATCATTGTCTTATGTCAGATAGCGTGACTACTGCATCTGCACTGGTCTGTCTCATTCTTTGCAATGACTAATTGCAAAGATTAAAAGTAGCTTCGCTACAATGTACTCACATAACAAAATATGATCTACAGTAGCTGACATCGTCTGCTGAACCCCATCTGCTTCAAAACAGGCTGAATAAATCTACTCTAAAACAGCAAATCTGTCAATAATGTTGGCCTTTCTTTTGTGAGGTAGTCACAACATTTTACATCTAGCTAAGGATTTTGGTGCTTCAAAGGGCAGTATTTCTGAAGTTTGGACACGAAATGCTAGCATAAATTTGTCCAACATTACTTTGCTAAAGCTAGCTGAGCAGGCTACTGAAACAATGCTGCTAACCAACCTACCTGCTTAGTGATACACACACAATGTTGAATGCTTACAAGAAAAGCTAGTTAGCAACCTACTCACAATACTATGAGTTTTCATGAAGCAGCTGTTCTGCCGCAAATTATCGCAGTAGCCTCCTGTCCTGAGTCAGCTGCTGTGCTCAGCTGACCCAACAATACAAAGTAGCATTAGCTAAAGTGGAGAAACATGCTAATCTAGGGAGGAATTTCATGATAACAGGGCCTTTTAATTTTGGGGCTGCATGTCAAAATAATTTGTAATAATTTAGCTAGTTATTCTGCCTATTCATATTAGAGCGCAGTGATATTAAACATTAGGAACTATGCTCTCATTGTTGAATGGCAGATGCTCTGGAATACTCAAATCTGAATATGAGTTCAACGTCCTACAGGACAGGTTGGTTGAGGGACGAGCGTTGTGTATGAGTGATGCCACCTGTCGGAAGACAATGCTCTAGAATATAATCTGTTATAGAATATCCTGGGGTATCTAGTTTCCCGCATGTCTCAGGGGGGAGGGAGAGTCTGTTTGGCCTTACCTAACTAAATGAGACAGATGGCAACGCAAGGCAATTCTTTTCTGATGAGGGGTCAAGTCCTTCTCCTCCTTCCTCCCTTCCTTCTTTCCTTCCATCCGCAACCCATCTCCCCGAATACGGGGGCGTTTCATTCACAGGGGAAAATTTCCTTTTCCAAGATTGATCACCATGCTTATAATTTTCTAATTTCCAATTCACTGAGGGACATAAATGGAAGCAGGCATTTTTCCCAAGCAGCGACCAGATTTATTTTATTTCCTGCGCCGGGGTAAATGGGAAGAATCTTCCAGCCCATTAAGCAGACAGTCTGTGTCATAAAGGTTTGGTGGCGGTCGGATGGTCTGCCGGAGTGCTGTACTGTGTGTGTGTGTATTTGTGTGCGTGCATGCGTGTCTGTGTGTGTGTATTTGTGTGTGTGTGTGCGTGCATGTGTGTGTGTGTATTTGTGTGCGTGCATGCGTGTATGTGTGTGTGTATTTGTGTGCGTGTGTGCGTGCATGTGTGTGTGTGTATTTGTGTGCGTGCATGCGTGTATGTGTGTGTGTATTTGTGTGCGTGTGTGCGTGCGTGTGTGTGTGTGTGTATTTGTGTGCGTGTGTATGTGTGTGTGCAGTAGGCCTATGGGCTGTGCTGTCTTAATGGCGAGGCATTCTGTTTGATCTGATCTACAGACTGTCTGTAGGAAGGGCTAATAGAAATTATCCCGTTTCTCTGCCATAATGAATGTAACTTCAATGCAACGTCAATAAATGTAACTTATTCTCCTGTTAATTTCGATTTGGGGCATTTCAGTCATTCTGACTATGTCCTGACCAGGGCCGTGCACAGCTCAGCTCAGACCGTTGGTGGGCCAGATGCTCAAAATAAAAAAGGGCAAAAGAATGGACTTTCATAATTCATAACTCGAAATTCATTACATACTAACTGCCTCTGTAGCCAACATGTTATAATTTATAGGCCTATTTATTTTATGCAACAACACACTCACTCATAAAACATTGTAAGCAAGCGAGTACCAGTGACTCCTAGGCTTAGAGACGACGAGAGATGATTGACATCAGCTGATCAAAGTGAATGACGGTGTAAGCCATCAGACTGCTGAACACTTGAACTGGACTGATAACCTTCTCTGACTATCCACACCTTAACACACACACACACACACACACACACACACACACACACACACACACACACACACACACACACACACACACACACACACACACACACACACACACACACACACAAATACACACACACATACACACACACACACACGCACGCACACACACAAATACACACACACATACACACACACACGCACGCACACACGCACACAAATACACACACACACATACACACACACACACACACACACACAGTTTGTTCTGCTGCTGACATCTGCATCTAACAAACAATCAGTCAAATTGTCACTTTTTTTTTGTCCCTGACAGTGAGAGATCCAACTCTAAAATAGCATCCTACCGGTATTCAAGTCTCCCCGCCCAGCCATTGGCCACTGTATGCAAGTCAGACGAGTGCAGTTTTGGGGCAGGAAGGCCGGGGATGGGGCATTTTCTGAGATTCAAGAGCTTATGAAATTAGCTACTTACAAATAAAAGACTAAATCAAATTAAGAGGAGAATAAAATGTTAGTCATTCATAAAATGTAAAAAGTCCACGAGCTGAGCGGGTACTTTTTCAAAGGAGGGCTAAAGGGCAGGTGCTTGGGTACTGCCTGAGTCCTATCTGTGCACATGCCTGTACTTGATTTTTGCCGTCAGGTAATCAGTCAGTATCAGGAGAATAGTATGACCTCAGATAGATCTGAGATAAGACGTCTCAGGAGACAGAGGGGGACCTAGGCTCTGGGTCTGTCTGCTTACATGTAAGCTAATTAACTGGCTGATTGAGGCCTATGAGTTTTGGGGATACTTAAACCCTGATTGGCCAGTCAATCAATCAATCAGTCAGTGTACATGTCCCCACCTTTGAACAAAGTTGAAAAGGATTAGCAGACTACATCTACCCTAAAAGCAATGAATGATGTGTATAGGACAGGTTCAGTCTAGAGAGAGATAAAGAGAGAGAATGAAAATATGAGAGAGAGAGAGAGAGACAATGAACATATGAGAGAGAGAGAACACAAATATGTGAGGAAGAGAGAGCGAGTGAGAGATCGTGAGAGAGAGCCAATGGTTTGGCTGCTCAGCACAACTGACTGATTAATTGAAATATGTGTAGTAATGAGTGATAATTATTAATAATAGAACTCACTTCATGTTACCAGGTGTGAATCAGTAGTTGATTGTATGACTCCCACTTCCTGATTGAGAGAAAGAATTTCAATCAGCCAACTACTTCATTCATAGGGCACTCTGGTGAAGACACTTCCAAATCATCACTTTATTCAGAGGTGTAGAAAGTTTAGTTCTTGAGAGAGTTGAATGAGTTAGGCCTGTTAGTTGAAATAATATAATGACTTCGATAAATCATAAATTAGGGGAGTGGGGAGTGAAAGAATGGGGGCATAGGGGATCTGGGGAACCACTCGTTGACACAGGGAGTACAGCGGGAGTGGGCAGTCTGGAGCCCTGTCTGCAGGGGTGTGTGCGGAATGTCATTGCCAAACGGTGGGGTTGTTGGGGTACCTTGGGTTTGTGGGGGCAAAGAGGCCCCTCTGTATGGTGCATTCCTATCCCGGTGCAGTGCCACCTTTCTCCCCCTGGAAGGCAGCTGGGGACCAGCTCTCCCATCCTCTCTAGGCCTCACATAGTGACTGTCAAATCAAATCAAATCAAATGTATTTATATAGCCCTTCGTACATCAGCTGATATCTCAAAGTGCTGTACAGAAACCCAGCCTAAAACCCCAAACAGCAAGCAATGCAGGTGTAAAAGCACAGTGGCTAGGAAAAACTCCCTAGAAAGGCCAAAACCTAGGAAGAAACCTAGAGAGGAACCAGGCTATGTGGGGTGACCAGTCCTCTTCTGGCTGTGCCAGGTGGAGATTATAACAGAACATGGCCAAGAAGTTAAAATGTTCATAAATGACCAGCATGGTCAAATAATAATAATCACAGGCAGAACAGTTGAAACTGGAGGAGCAGCATGGCCAGGTGGACTGGGGACAGCAAGGAGTCATCATGCCAGGTAGTCCTGAGGCATGGTCCTAGGGCTCAGGTCCTCTGAGAGAGAGAAAGAAAGAGAGAAATAGAGAATTAGAGAGAGCATACTTAAATTCACACAGGACACCGGATAGGACAGGAGAAGTACTCCAGATATAGCAAACGGACCCTAGCCCCCCGACACATAAACTGCTGCAGCATAAATACTGGAGGCTGAGACAGGAGGGGTCAGGAGACACTGTGGCCCCATCCGATGACACCCCCGGACAGGACCAAACAGGAAGGATATAACCTGAAACAATCCAGGCTGTCCACCTTGGGGCAACAACCTTTCTTTCTCAGGGGGCTGTAGACCCAGACCAGCTCCCTAGTCTCAAGGTGTCGCCCCTGGGTGTGCACATCATAGTTTCTTTTCTGCCTCACACCTGCTCCCTGGCGAAGGTGTGGGCTGTCTCCAGGCGGTCCTGGAATCTCCTGGCACACTCCGGCCCCTGGGGAACAGGGGGGCTATCAGGGGACCTCACGAATGTCATCTCTGCAGGGGTGCGGATATCTCCCCCAGTAAGAGTAGGGCAGGCGTGCAGGAGATGGAGTCTTGGACAGCGGTGCGGCATGCCATGAGGACCATGCAGGTGCTTGTCCCAGTCACACTGATGTTTGGCAGAGGTGATGGCCAGCCGCTGTAGAAGCATTTTATTGAAGCGTTCCACAAGGCCATCTCTCTGTGGTTGAAGCAGATTAGTGTGGGACTTGTGCATATACCCAGCCGATCACACATAGTGGAGAACACCCAGGACTCAACGTTTCTGCTTTGGTTGCTGTGAATGGAATCCACAGTGTCAAATCTGCTGAACATACCAGCAGATGGTCTCTGCTTCCATTTTGGGAAGTTTTGTGAGCACCCAGCAGTTTCCACTGTCCTTGGTGGGGAACGGCCCAGCTACAACCTCTCCCACTCTCTCCATGGGAACCCCGACTGAGAACTGTTGGAGCTGAGCTTGGGAGCGACCCGGAGGGCCCTTTCTCGCTGTGCAGCTGTGACAGAGGTGGCAAAGGTCCCCCCTCTTGTGCTGACCCCAGTAGAAGCACTGACGGAGGCAGAGGAGAGTTTTTGTGACCACAGTGTCCAGTCCCTCCTCCTCCATGCATTCCCTGGAGTACAGTTTCCCACATTGCTTTGGGGACCACCACCTGACACCTCTTCTTTCCTGTAGCTCGCTTCTTCCGTGCTCGCTGTAGCAGGTCATCAGCCAGTCACAGAGCCTTAAACTTAGACCACAGACCTTTGGACGTGTGTCTGAATGCTGCCACCTCTTCCAACGGCGGCCTCTGCTGCTCCTCCACCAACTGTAGCACTGGCTGTAGGTCTGTATCCTGCTCCTCCACCAACTGTAGCACTGGCTGTATGTCTGTTTCCTGCTCCTCCACCAACTGTAGCACTGGCTGCAGGTCTGTATCCTGCTCCTCCACCAACTGTAACACTGGCTGCAGGTCTGTATCCTGCTCCTCCCACCAACTGTAGCACTGGCTGTAGGTCTGTATCCTGCTCCTCCACCAACTGTAACACTGGCTGTAGGTCTGTATCCTGCTCCTCCACCAACTGTAGCACTGGCTGTATGTCTGTATCCTGCTCCTCCACCAACTGTAGCACTGGCTGTATGTCTGTATCCTGCTCCTCCACCAACCGTAACACTGGCTGTAAGTCTGTATCTTGCTCCTTCACCAACTGTAACACTGGCTGTAGGTCTGTATCCTGGTCCTCCACCAACTGTAACACTGGCTGTAGGTCTGTTTCCTGCTCCTCCACCAACTGTAGCACTGGCTGTAGGTCTGTATCCTGCTCCTCCACCAACTGTAGCACTGGCTATAGGTCTGTAGCCTGCTCCTCCACCAACTGTAACACTGGCTGTAGGTCTGTATCTTGCTCCTCCACCAACTGTAGCACTGGCTATAGGTCTGTATCCTGCTCCTCCACCAACTGTAACACTGGCTGTAGGTCTGTATCCTGCTCCTCCACCAACTGTAGCACTGGCTGTAGGTCTGTAGCCTGCTCCTCCACCAACTGTAGCACTGGCTGCAGGTCTGTATCCTGCTCCTCTACCAACTGTAACACTGGCTGTAGGTCTGTATCCTGCTCCTCCACCAACTGTAGCACTGGCTGTAGGTCTGTATCATGCTCCTCCACCAACTGTAACACTGGCTGTAGGTCTGTATCCTGCTCCTACACCAACCGTAACACTGGCTGTAGGTCTGTACCCTGCTCCTCTACCAACTGTAACACTGGCTGCAGGTCTGTAAGCCTGCTCCTCCACCAACTGTAACATTGGCTGCAGTTCTGTACCCTGCTCCTCCACCAATTGTAGCACTGGCTGTAGGTCTGTATCCTGCTCCTCTACCAACTGTAACACTGGCTGCAGGTCTGTAAGCCTGCTCCTCCACCAACTGTAACACTGGCTGCAGGTCTGTATCCTGCTCCTCCACCAACTGTAACACTGGCTGTAGGTCTGTATCCTGCTCCTCCACCAACTGTAACATTGGCTGCAGTTCTGTATCCTGCTCCTCCCACCAACTGTAGCACTGGCTGCAGGTCTGTATCCTGCTCCTCCACCAACTGTAACACTGGCTGTAGGTCTGTATCCTGCTCCTCCACCAACTGTAGCACTGGCTGTAGGTCTGTATCCTGCTCCTCCACCAACTGTAGCACTGGCTGTAGGTCTGTATCCTGCTCCTCTAACAACTGTAGCACTGGCTGTAGGTCTGTATCCTGCTCCTCCACCAACCGTAGCACTGGCTGTAGGTCTGTATCCTGCTCCTCCAACAACTGTAACACTGGCTGCAGGTCTGTATCCTGCTCCTCCACCAACTGTAGCACTGGCTGCAGGTCTGTATCCTGCTCCTCCACCAACTGTAACACTGGCTGTAGGTCTGTATCCTGCTCCTCCACCAACTGTAACACTGGCTGCTGCTGCCTCCATTCAGCCACGTCGACAGCCTGCAGCTCACAGCAGACAGGCATGCTCACCTGGCATACTGAGGCACAGACCGCCTCCTCTCTCACGGGCCTCTCTCCTTCTCACAGAAGGCAGCACACGTCTGCTATACAGGGCCGATGGGACACGGTGTCAGCGTTAAAGTGGAGTTTTTATTTTATTTCACCTTTCTTTAACCAGGTAGGCTCGTTGAGAACAAGTTCTCATTTGCAACTGCGACCTGGCCAAGATAAAGCATAGCAATTCGACACATACAACAACACAGAGTTACACATGGAATAAACAAAACATAGTCAATAATACAGTAGAACAAAAGAAAACAAAAAGTCTATATACAGTGAGTGCAAATGAGGTAAGATAAGAGTGTTAAGGCAATAAATAGGCCATGGTGGCGAAGTAATTACAATCTGGCAATTAAACACTGGAATGGTAGATGTGCAGAAGATGAATGTGCAAGTAGAGATACGGGGAGTGCCCCCGCCCTGTGTACCATTGTGAAGTCATAGGCTTGAAGCTCTTCCAACGAGTGTGCTACCTGCCCCTCTGGTTCTTTGAAAGACATGAACGACTGGAGGGCAGAGTGGTCAGTCCTTACAGTGAAGGGCAGGCCACACAGGTAGTACTTGAAGTGTTTGATGGACTCCATCTACATTAAGAAACTTTCGCCTTTCTTGTTTGTTGAATGTTTTGCTGAAGTACGTTACCACTTCCTTCCCCTCTGGCCCCACCTGGCTAGCATTTATCACATCTTTCTCCAGGAAAAAGGGCAAGGTGGGATCAGCGGGGGCGAGCACAGGGGCCTTGATCGGTGCACGCCCCTGTCCATGTGAAGGCCTGGTCCTTCGTCAACGGAGCGGCGGCACTGGAAAAGCCCCGTACAAACCTCCTGTAGTACGAGGCCAGGCCCAGGAAGCTCTTCAGGTGTTGCTGGTCAGTGGGGTGGGAGAGTTTCAGACAGCCCATACTTTGTCCTCCATTGTGCTGATTCCCTCTTCCCCCAAGAAGGACATCTATCTCTCTCCTCATGAAGTAGCACTTCTCAGGGTGGAGCTTCAGGCGTGCGGCAGCCACCCTCTCTGACACACGCTGTAGCACCACCAGGGCAGACTGGAAGGAGCTGCCATGGGCCAGGATGTCGTCGAGGTAGACCAGACACTCCTGTCGGGGGATGCCAGCCACCACCCTATCCATCAACCGCTCAATAGTAGATGGATCATTGCACAGGCTGAAACACAGGACCTTGAACTGCCAGTGCCCTCTGTTGGTGGAGAAAGCAGTCTTGGCTCTGGCCTCTGGGGAGAGGGGCACCTGCCAGTAGCCACTGCGGAGGTCCAGTGAGGAGAACCAGCGACTCATTGATGAATGGTATAGGGTATGAATTCTTCCTGGTTACCGATTTCTGCTTCCTGTAGTCTGCACAGAACATCAGTTTGTCCCCCTTCTTAGGAACCATGATTATTGTAGCCACCCAGGGGCTGTCAGAGGGCTCGATTAAGTCTGCCCGCTGCATTTCCAACACAGCCTTGTCTGCCACCGCCGGGCAAGCCAGCAGGATATGATAGAGACGCATCTTAACGGGCCTAGCACCCCCTGTGTCAATCTCGTGCTGCACCAGATGAGCCTGACCCACCTCCTCCTCACCCAGATCAAAGCTGTCTCTGAACTCCAACAGCAACTGCCACAGCTGTTTCTACTGGTCGGGGTCAAGACCAACACAGTCCCTCCCCCATATCTCCGGACAGTGTCCTCTCCTCTTCTGTCTGGTGTAGCTGGGCAGGGGGTGTGGCCCAGGCTCACAGAGGGACGTGTCATGGAGGTAGCTGGAGGAATGTAACACACAGCCGTAGGTGACAGAGGAGCTGTCACACTTTGTGTGTGTGTGTGTGTGTGTGTGTGGGGGGGGGCAGCCATGGGTCTCTGTTGCCTTCACAGCCTGAGTAAGGGGGTCATTGGGCTGCGTGACTGTGACATTAGGAGGGGCCATGGTGAATGCGGGCCTACCCTGGAAGCTCAGTGTGCTCCTGTCTAGGTCTAGCTGGCAGCCTGTGCTCTTAAGAAAGTCCAACTCCAGGATACAGGAGTCCTACACAGTCGCCACCCACATAGGATGATGCATAATTCGCTACAGGTCCAGCCCACCATAACAACAGGCTCCATCTGCATGCAGCTTCTGGGGTCAAGTGGAGCGTTGCTCCCCTGTCTATGCCGTTGGCATCCTCCTGGCGTTGGTGGGGTTTGGAAAAGCGAGCCAGGGGTCCGCAGACCCCAACCCATTTCCCTGAGCTCTAGGAGACATGGGGCAATCCCAGATGGCCTGGCTGGCCACACCCCTAGCAGACCATGGGGCCAGAGCGTGTGTTGCGCACTGTCTGTAGTGCTACAGCACGAATGACTTCAGTTATTTCAGCTACCCGTGCAGGCTTTTCCTGCTCTGGGCTGCTATGCACCACAGCCCAATCAGAGTGGGTGTATCTCCACACGCCCCCACTGAAGCTCCGGCCCACACAATCTCCCTCTGAAAACCATTTGCAAGGCTTTCTGTAATGACTCAGGATGAGCCAGCTTGGTCTGTGGGATGAGCCAGCTTGGTCTGTGGGATGAGCCAGTTTGGTCTGTGGGCGAAGCTTCGTAGGAGAGAGTGCATATATGCACTGAAGGGGGTATGTGAGCGTATGCCTGCCTGGTGAGGCTCTCAATTAGCTGGCACCCGTTGTGGCTCCCCTGGCTGCCTGCGTCCATTACTCAGTTTGGAGAGCAGCAACTCAGGTTGTAAACAATGTCCAAAGCTCCTCTTCAGTGCTTCAACTAAAGCCCCATAATCACGTCTGTCCTCTGGGCTAATCAATATCAAACAGGACAGAGCATCGTCCGTGAGGCACAAAGCTACGTGAAGTGCCTTATCTTTAGCCGATCACCCCCCTGAATGACCTAACAGTTCAAACTGGGGAAGAAAATCACCCTTAGCGGAGTATCTAGCGGTTAAGAGCGTTGGGCCAGTAACCGAAAGGTTGCTGGTTTGAATCCCCGGAGTACCTTGTAAAAAAATCTGCCGTTCTGCCCTTGAGCAAGGCACTTAACCCCCAACAACTGCTCCCCAGACACTGTTGACGTGGATGTCAATTAAGGCAGCCCCCCACACCTCTCTGATTCAGGGGGGTTGGGTTAAATACAGTTCAGTTGTGCAACTAACTAGGTATCCCCTTTCCCTTAACCTCTACAGGATCAGTGATCTCCCCCGCGGGATGGTTGAGCTAACGTGCGCTAATGTGATTACCATGCAGTTGTAAGCAACAAGAACATTTCCCAGGACATAGACATATCTGATATGGGCAGAAAGCCTAAATTCTTGTTAATCTAACTGCACTGTCCAATTTACAGTAGCTATTACAGTGAAAGAATACCATGCTCTTGTTTGAGGAGAGTGCACATTATTAATAAACCAATTAGGCAATTGGGCAGACTTGATACAACATTTTAAGCAGAAATGCAATGGTCAATTGTTTCAGTCTAAACCTTTTCACATATAACCTTTTCACATATACTCTTAATTGCGCCTAAACTGGAATAATACATTATGGCATTTCTCTTGCATTTCCAAAATGATAAAAAAAAATATATATATATATATTTTACAAGATCTAATGTGTTAGATTCTCCAACATTCATTTCACATTCCCACAAACTTCAAAGTGTTTCCTTTCAAATGGTATCAAGCATATGCATATCCTTGCTTCAGGTCGTGAGCTACAGGCAGTTAGATTTGGGTATGTCATTTTAGGCAAACATTTTAAAGAAGGGTCCGGTCCTTAAGCTACGGATGCGACTGGGGACTGGATCCCGCCATGTTTGTTTACTAATGTTATTCTGTTATTCTGTTATTCTGAAGCCCAGCCTTTCCGTCATGCAGTGTCGGTGTCACACCTTCGCTCCGCCAACCAGAATCCGTGCAAAAAGCTGATCAAATCAAATCAAATCAAATGTATTTATATAGCCCTTCGTACATCAGCTGATATCTCAAAGTGCTGTACAGAAACCCAGCCTAAAACCCCAAACAGCAAGCAATGCAGGTGTAGAAGCACGGTGGCTAGGAAAAACTCCCTAGAAAGGCCAATACCTAGGAAGAAACCTAGAGAGGAACCAGGCTATGTGGGGTGGCCAGTCCTCTTCTGGCTGTGCCGGGTGGAGATTATAACAGAACATGGCCAAGATGTTCAAATGTTCATAAATGACCAGCATGGTCGAATAATAATAAGGGAGAACAGTTGAAACTAGAGCAGCAGCACAGTCAGGTGGAAGTTGAAACTGGAGCAGCAGCATGGCCAGGTGGACTGGGGACAGCAAGGAGTCATCATGTCAGGTAGTCCTGGGGCATGGTCCTAGGGCTCAGGTCCTCCGAGAGAGAGAAAGAAAGAGAGAAGGAGAGAATTAGAGAACGCACACTTAGATTCACACAGGACACCGAATAGGACAGGAGAAGTACTCCAGATATAACAAACTGACCCCAGCCCCCCGACACAAACTACTGCAGCATAAATACTGGAGGCTGAGACAGGAGGGGTCAGGAGACACTGTGGCCCCATCCGAGGACACCCCCGGACAGGGCCAAACAGGAAGGATATAACCCCACCCACTTTGCCAAAGCACAGCCCCCACACCACTAGAGGGATATCTTCAACCACCAACTTACCATCCTGAGACAAGGCTGAGTATAGCCCACAAAGATCTCCGCCACGGCACAACCCAAGGGGGGGGGCGCCAACCCAGACAGGATGACCACAACAGTGAATCAACCCACTCAGGTGACGCACCCCCTCCAGGGACGGCATGAGAGAGCCCCAGCAAGCCAGTGACTCAGCCCCTGTAATAGGGTTAGAGGCAGAGAATCCCAGTGGAAAGAGGGGAACCGGCCAGGCAGAGACAGCAAGGGCGGTTCGTTGCTCCAGAGCCTTTCCGTTCACCTTCCCACTCCTGGGCCAGACTACACTCAATCATATGACCCACTGAAGAGATGAGTCTTCAGTAAAGACTTAAAGGTTGAGACCGAGTTTGCGTCTCTGACATGGGTAGGCAGACCGTTCCATAAAAATGGAGCTCTATAGGAGAAAGCCCTGATGAGGATGCACCCATGCCCGGGTCAGCTGCCATCCGTCTGGCAGTCTCTTTTATACTGGACTTGTGCCCCTATGCCCTTGCAAAATCCTCAATCAGATCCTCCTATGTCCATCCACAAGCACCCCACATCAACGTGATCGTCCTCAGCTTTCTACTTCACTCTCGGACCGCGTTGAATCATTTTCAGTCCCCTCTATTGCTAGGCTAATCCACGTAGCAAGCCTTCATAGTCAGCTAGCTAGCGCAATTTGAGCTTTTACTTCTGACACCAATATAATGACCTCGATAAATGTCCACAACAGTTCTTGAGTTCTCGCATGGAAACGGTTTATTGAACCGAACTCTCACAGCTTACTGTCTGGCCGTAGCCAAACAAAACCCTAAAGAACAGCAACAACTAAATGCACACTGTCGGGAGAAGTAAAGAGAGAGAACAAAGGATAAGCCCCCACGCTGTCCACCAACCACAAGGACACCTGGCACTGAAACATTCCAGGCATCCCCTTGATTGGCAGACAGCAGAGTGACTGACATGCTGGATCCTGTGAAACCTTGTGAAACTCGTTAGTATGACCATAAACTCAGACATATTTACAAATAACTGACCAGGAGGATAGTTACAATAATATTGATTACTATAATGAAGACATTCATGTAACTGATGATGAATATTCCAGCATCCGCAAAAGCAGGAGTTCAAAAACAAGGTTTTAAACTTTTCTACTCTGCAACTATTTGACTTACAAAGCCCCGATATCCTCAGCCAGCCCTGTGGCTATTTTAGGTGTGGATTTGAGGAAACTTCTGGGTTCCGACTGCTTATTCAAACTGAGCTGAGACGACTGAGTAGGAGGAGGGAGCTGTGTATGAACTCATAACTCCTGCACTGTGAACCAATTCAAATTCACTTTGAAGAGAGCTCTGGGTTGGAAGAAATCCTGCGAAGAACAGAGTTTGGTGGTTGTGTATTATTCACCTAACGGGAGACGGAGAGCTAGTTACCTCTCCTTAGCTTGCACATCTTTTATTAGCTCTATTTCAACTATCATCTTTTAGGCCAATTCAGGGATAAATAATTCAGGGGAGGATTAGGCCTACTGCTAATGAAGAAGACTGTCTTTATTGGATATAGGCTGAGGGTGAATTTGTGGTTTGTCTTTGTATAAACATTATATTTATGTATTTTCTGCCTGCAATCAGTGGTTATTCTGCTCCTGGCTCATCCTCAGGTGAGGTCTCCTCTTCATTAGGTGTTTCAGCTCCCGTTCACTATACCTATGAAGGTAATACTTAAAGAATAAAGGAAATACGCCAACTCTCATTGTTTGTTTCTGTTATCTGATTGGCTGTTCCATTTCATTGAGGCCAACACAGAATACCTCTTATGGAGACAGTCCTTAAATGTCCCTCGTTGGATTCCTAACCTGGTTTGTCACAGGTGGACTTGTGTGTGTGACATTCCGGAGAGGAAATAGACCAGGACACCAAGTACTGACAACAAGTGAAATGTGATTATTCCTGAAATCCCTCTCCCACAAGTCACTGCCGATGCCAGAGATGAGGGTGCAGTCTGGTAACAAAGAGACAGACCTCACCACCGAGACTGTCAGCGCTCAGATAGGGCTCAAAGCATTGGACAGTTTGTCCTCTGTTATGTCCAATAACATTGAATATTGTGGACGTAATAGAACTCTTCGGATGTCATAGTGCATTGTTGTATAGGGCATCTCTTTGGATGTCAAACATAATAATATGTAAAAGTGAAGTATTTGAGGAAAAATTGTAAGGATGTGGAAGTTTCCTAGAAAGAGTTAAGGAGAGGCACCACACCTTAATAGTATTTTTCTTCATATCACAATGAACCTTTACCAGTTGAATAAAGACACCAATATAACACTTTTCTGTATTGAAAGTTCTCTGAAATATTATATTAAAATATGCAAATGAGGCAATATAACATTAAATATGCGCACATTTGTATATACCACAAATCCATTTTTCAGGACACTGGAATAAGTCCACCTTAAATATTTTCATTTCAATTTGTTATGACAATCCAGGTCCGGACTTCTATAGAGCAGATTGTGGATATATACTTTTTTTCATCTTTCGATCTGTAAAATACTGAAGACATGTAGGTAAACTGCATTTTGGGCACATATGTCCTTCTTTAAAATTGTTTTTTCCAGAATCAATATTTGACAACATATCAACGATCAACATATGAATTCCATCGATACAAGTCTGGATAATATGTCTACGGATAACCACACAAAACCTGGTGAATGCAGATGCATCTGAAGGGGAGAAAAATGAGTTGGTGTGTGGGAAGAGTCTGACTTTCAGGAAAAGGCAGTTAAAAGTAAGTACAATGAATTTAGCCTACCAATTGCTAAACGCCTATTTAGACTACATATAGTCCAGTTTGTAACATTCCCCATCAAACAGGCTTTTAATTTGTGTATGATTACATGCAGTGAGCTTTGAAATGATGCATTTCTGTCCATTTGAATGTGGTTAAATTTCATTACATTTTGATGATGGTAGCATAGTAAACAAAATAAAATATGCATTTACATCAAGTTTAAAATGATTATGCCAACAAAATACCCCAAAATCAAACAATTGATGAGTAGATGCAAAAATCTGGTGCCTCCTTAAATATGAATGTTTTGTTTGACATCCTGAAATAACTGAGGATGAGTATCCGGACAGATTTTAGCTTGAAGGTTACAATATATCAAATGCACGTGAGTAAATCTGGGCCCTCAAAATTTAAAAAAACTTGATCATTAGAAATAAAATATAAACGGTAATCCATAATCATATCAAGAAGACCTGTAAACAAATGCAGTCTATTTAACAAAGTCAAAGTTAAAATGAACAAGACTTTTTGTGTTTCAGTGGGGTTTTACCACTCTCTAGTGGTTAGAGAAATGAATTGCATACACGTCTATAGAAATCTACAATTTAGTAGTAACCATTCATAAAGTATTATCTGCTATCTATGCATGTACAGTGGACTACATCATTGCAACACAGTTTAACATATTCTGGAAGGTATTCTAAAAGTTCTATGTAGCCTTGTAGCCTCATACAGTGCTTTCATTCTCTAAGAAAGAAGGCCACATTCCCTGTTATATCAGCCATTCTTGTTACACCAATATAAGTCCTATTATCCTGGACTAATAGCTTGTCCAATGGTGCAATAAGTTATGTGGCTTCTCTAGTCAACCAACGCACAACTCATTAGCACAAGCGTTACATTGCAATGCAACATAAAGCCCATGCCTTTTGTTAGGATCCAACACATTAACTTTGCTATATGACATATTCCAACAACAACAGCAATATATCAAATGATTTCTGGGCTGACTAGCTTAGCTGCCACCACGACTAGCGCTACGCCACCACCCTCCACTTTACACGCCTTTTCCCTGGTCCCCGTTTGAGTATAGATGCAGTAAATAAATTAAATTGTGTCATTGAGCATGCTAAATGGCTTGCAACCATAATTATCTAAATAATTATGAGTCTGCCATTAAAGTGAGCTAGATGGATGGTATACAGGTTTTATGGGGGAAAAAAGTTAATGGGGCAAAATTTGATATGGGGAGAAAAAATCAAATGAAAGGAGGTGAAGGAAAGGGAATGCAGCTTTCTTCCCCGTCGTTCTTTTCCCTTTTCATTTGGGTAAAAGATGTATAGAGTGAGAGTGCTGGGTGACAATAGGTTGATTAGGCTAATCAAAGGCCTAGTGGGAGACTGGGTAGTGGGTACGGCTGCTCAGTGCTGTCTTTTTATCGACACACACAGACACACAGACACACAGACACACACACACAGACACACACACACACACACACACACACACACACACACACACACACACACACACACACACACACACACACACACACACACACACACACACACACACACACACACACACACAAACACACACTGCATTAATCAGCAACCTCAGGCCCTGAAAATCAGTTCAGCAAATCTGATTCGCTCTCACTTGTTCCCATGTGGCAATCTCCGAAAGACAGAAAGAGAGAGAGCGAAAGAGAGTGCAAGTGAGAGAAATCAGTCCAGACTAGAAGTAGTCTCCCCCATTATCTGTACATTAAACTCATACATTTCTTTCCTTTTTTCCCTCCTCTTTTTTGTTTTTACCCTTGACAAATCAGTGAAGTCCAACTGTGCAAGATTCACTGTGTGACTGTGGGATGTGACCTCCATGTAACCCCAATTAACTTTCAGCTAGAGGCAGTTCTCCAGTGCATCTTTGACAAAAGTATTACATTCATTAAATTATTAATGCATTAGAGAGGGACACATTGTTTCGTCTCATATCAGCACAGTAATAGAGACACAGATACTTATGTCTGTCATCCTGTGTTACTCCTGTCCCGATTAGGTAGATGAAGGTTATGGTAAGACAATCAGACTACGCATACTAATAGCAGGGTTGGGATCAATTCAAATTGAAGGCACTCAATTCAGGAAGTAATTTTAACTTAAAATGCAAGAACATTACAAATTTGGAAAAAATTGCTATTTACTACTCAATAGCACTACTACTTTATTGAGAAGTAATTGAAATATTTTAATTGTAATTTAAGTTTACTTCCTGAATTGACTGGGTTCAATTCGAATTGACCCTAACACTGACTAATGAAAGATCTGTTGGTCTTAATGTGAATTGTCCATCAACTAAATGCACATTACCAGAAACTACAACCCTATTAACCCAAACTACCAACTTGCACTATATGCACTGTACTGTGCACTGTATGTACAATAAAATGATGATGTCATTCATGTGTAGTAAATGCGTCAGGTTTTGTACAATAGCACTAACTGACTTAGTACAAATTCCTAAAAGCATTTTCATTTAGAAGAAACACCTTGTGAAAAAATTTACTTCACCTCAGGAATCCGGCACATCAAAGCCCCAAGCTATGTTCATTCTGAAACTCTCCAAATCTCATCATGAGATCCTACTTTCTCTTATTCTGGAAAAGGAAAACTTGTCATCGACATTGTGCCTTAGATCTCAACCTTGATAAGCATTACAGCACAAAGCAATTTTACATTTCCTGCAAACCATGTCATCATAACTGATCCAAACAACTTTACTGACTCTGTGTTGAAATGTACTTTGCTTAGTTAATAGCAAATGCAGTTTTTGCTACTTTTTTCTGTGAAAAGAAAGACAATACTATGGCTTGCACCATGTGCAGCTGATTCTAAGTGGGCTAATTGTCACTAGGCGTAAAATTGCTGACTGGGAAAGGGTTGTTGATCCATGAAATAGAAGTTAGAAATCCCAAGTCAGTATCAGGGGACCGGGGACAATCTTGAAGCCCATCTATTTGGCAGCAAACTCATCCTGGACACTAGCTATATTCCAACTAGCAATAAGGCAAACTTTAGTAGGTAATCAATTTAATCCAAACCCACTGGTGTGTAGGCTATATAGTATGTGATTTCCCTTTGGACACAGCCAACCGTCATATGATGATTTTAGAGGTGAGCCATTCCTTATAATACCCCTCATCTCCACAAACAGCCAATGTAATCTATCGGACAGGAATTTTTCCTCCCAAGAGGACTCTGGGTCAATAATGCTGTCTGGAGTGACCTGTGAGAGATGTGGTGGCCATTAGCTTAAGACCAAGTCCCACATATTTACTCATCTATCTACCACAATACAATGACTCAAACTCACTAACAATTACCTGCCAGTATCCAAGCAGACCTATTCTATAGTATCTTGAAAGGACACATTTTCTCAATGACCACAACTGGGGATAATATTGTACATGGCAGAGGCATGTTTTATCTAGTGAACCTGTCTTTGACATGCAGCTGTCCCTGGATTCCCAATGCAAACAATAGTGATGGCAATGAGAAAAGGCTGCTTGACATATATCATCACAAATGGAACAACTGCACTCTACAGTAACAAACAACCTCTACTACAGTCCTTTACGCATCACAAATGACACCCATATGGGCCTCGGTCAAAAGTAGTGCACTATATAGGATATAGGCTGCCATTTGGGGCACCGTCCTTCTCTTTAGAGAGCTGTAACTATTATAACAGATACGCTAGGCTCGGCACATTCATTTCCTCTCAAGCCACAGGAGAGAGTAGCTTGACTTCAGTGCTCTCTGTGAATGTGGTATTGAAGTTTCAGGGAAATTATAGCTGTCACTCCACTTTGCAGCAGTGCATGTTGGGACATGCCAGGCTACTTCAGGCAATCTTCCTTCTCTCTCTCTCTCCGTGTGTTTGTGTCTGTGTGAGTGAGTGAGTGAGTGAGTGTGTGGGGGACAGAGAGAGAGAGAGAGAGAGAGAGAGTGAGAGAGAGAGAGAGAGAGAGAGAGAGAGAGAGAGAGAGAGAGAGAGAGAGAGAGAGGCTCCCAAGTGGTGCAGCCGGGAAGGGTTTCCTCTCTACACCCACACATAAACAGCTCGGAAGTGCTTGTAGTGCCAGTTGCAGTTTGACAAAATATTCACACATCATTTTAGGAGAAAGGAAACTTACTGAGATAATTGCACACTATCTTAATACTGTATCCTCTTTCACCATCAAAGTAGATATATTGCCAATAATCTCAAGGGTTGTTGAGCTTTTTTAGATAGATCAATACTTTATTGTTCACTATTGTATAGCAGTATTAAAGCCCCTTGAAGAATACACTGATTTACAAGAGCAGGAGCTCTTACTCTAGATTCAGTTAATTCGTTACAAAGTATTACACAATATTATAACCCATTTCATACGATGTTAATCCTACGCTGCAATTAGGACTGATTCTAATATAACAGCAATTAGGACTGATTCTAATATAACAGCAATTAGGACTGATTCTAATATAACAGCAATTAGGACTGATTCTAATATAACAGCAATTAGGACTGATTCTAATATAACAGCAATTAGGACTGATTCTAATATAACAGCAATTAGGACTGATTCTAATATAACAGCAATTAGGACTGATTCTAATATAACAGCAATTAGGACTGATTCTAATATAACAGCAATTAGGACTGATTCTAATATAACAGCATGAAATTAAGTTGATGCACTTACAATAGGTTGTTTGGACTGCAACATTCATGATATTACAGATCACTATTTTTGGAATTGTGACGTGAAAACACCTTTCTGTGCCCTTGTTTGGGATTTCCACGTGAGGTACAGTAATAGTAACATCAGGTAAGGTACAAAGATACAGTGTAGTTTCAATTTGTGTAAGCCCAACAGGTGTGGTATCCCAGAAACAGCATCTCTTTGGTATAAAAGTACCATGGACTTGCAACGAAGGGCATCACAAAAACCCCATCTATATCAGGGAACAAGAACAAGACGCAGCATCTTACTGTTGAGAAAGGACATCTACTCTGAGGTAAAGTTCACTTATTTTTTATGCATTCTATTGATAGAAAAACTTAACATTTTAGGACAAAAATATGATTATAATCTTGAATGGATCTGACCATTCTGGATGATAGATATACTTTTGGTTATGTAGTGTGTGGACATCTGCTAGTTGAACTTCTCATTCCACAATCATGGGCATTAATATGGAGTTGGTCCCCCCACTCTTAAGTTTGAGTTAATTTTTTTACAGGGACAGTGTACATTAATCAACGTTTTAGTTAAAGTGCCCGTTTTAGCCAGCCGGCAAATTTTCAACAGCAGTCCTTGGGCAGGTTATTAAAAACAATTACAACATCAATACAGACAAACAATGAGCAGTGAGCACATGCAGACGAACATAGGACAAGCGACTTGTAGCATGCAGGCAGAGCAATAGCACCAAAAGCAGCAAAACCAAATACATTAAAGCAACAAAGTGTTCCCACACCTCACAAGCTATAGACAACATGGAAAGTGACAATACACAGCTGGTCTGATCCTGTCCCGGCGCTTCCTTCGTCCTCATGGCTTGGCTTGGTTTTTGCTCTGACATGCACTGTCAACTGTGGGACCTTATATAGACAGGTGTGCGCCTTTCCAAATCATGTCCAATCAAGTTGTAAAAACATCTCAAAGATGATCACTGGAAACAGGATGCACCTAAGCTCAATTTTGAGTCTTATAGCAAAGTGCAAAGCGTCTGAATACTTATGCAAATGCAACATTTCAGTTTTAAATTATTTATAAATTAGCAAACATTTCTAAAAACCTTTTTTTTCTTTGTCATTATGGGGCATTGTGTGTAATCCATTTTAGAATGAGGCTGTAACGTAAAAGAAATGTGGAAAAAGTCAATGGGTCTGAATACTTTTCGAATGCACTGTATCGTGTATCAATGTATCTTATTAAAATGATGTCTAAATACACCTATATTTCTCTTATTCCAGGGATCATGTGTTGGATAAGAGTTGCTGTCATCTGTGTTCTGATAAGCCTGGTGAAGGCTCAGAAAGAGTGCTTTAAACGTGTTGTATGGAGCGATCTACTGCACAGCTTAAACATCTTGGTAAATATCCTACACAATGGGCAAATATAATAAACAACGACACATTTTAAAAATCATGCATAACCATTCCACAAAACATTTTTTGATTTCCTTTCCACATCCATGTGACAATATGCTATGTTCTGTACATCCCATCAGTGCCAAGACATCTCCCACGAGTGTGTGCATCACCACGATAAGGCCAGTCTCTGTGATCCTCAACTGATGCTCGGTCAGGTAAGAGAAACAAGTTGACATTGTCATCAAATAGTCAATCACTTTCCATGTATATGATGTTGACCTCTGTAATAAAATACGGGATCACTCAAATTCACCTGCTCCCTAGATGCCTATTAGTCTGAATCCAACTTCAATTGCTAGGTTTCATCATTGTTGTGAGCAATTCAGTTTGGATGCAGATTGATATGTTTGATAGCCTGCTAACATAATTAAATCAGGGAGATACAGAGTTTGAAGTGCTTCTCTCTATTTTCAACAGATGGAACACAAAGAAGTAGTACTGGCTGACATCATGAAGAAGGCTGTGACCATGTATGAGAAAAGCCCTCAGTTTGACAACTTCAGTGAACAATTGGCCATGTCGCAACATAGGCTAACATCTTGTGTGAGTGGCTACAACAAGCTTTCGCCTGTATTGCTAAGATCATATTCACGTTTTAGTTTTCCACGTGTGTTTTTTTATTTGCTTATAACTCATATTTATTCCGACCATAGGCAGTGGCACAACTCCATTCAAATGCTGATCATGAGCCAGTGACTGCATGCTTTAACAAACTGGAGAATTTCCTCCATCACAAAAAGGTCAGTGTCACAAAATTACAAGTGATACGAGGGTGTTGGGTAGACTGAATGTGATGACAACGTGCAGTAAGCTGATTATAAACTGTTATCTATTATTCAGGCTCATCTACAGTGTGCTTGGAAGATTATCCACATCACAGTCAGAGAAATCCTTCAGAGATTTGAGAAACGCACCGTCAGAGGACTACGACGAAGAAGATGATTGAATCAAATTGTTCATTACATCAACATTGAAAAAAAGATTGCTTTGTATTTGAATGAATTTGTATTGTTTTATTGGGGGAAATACATGTGTTAGGGCCTGTTTATTAAATAAAAATATGTGGATTTAAATGTTGGAGGTTGGCAATCGTTTATTGTAATGTGTTATGAAATTGTAACTTATGTTTTTGATATTCTTGTTAGTTTGTGCATTGGGCCACCAGATGGCGACAATTCATATTGAACAAATATCTCACTAGAGGGTGCAAATATCTTGCCAAATTCACCACATACATTTTTTTATATTGGCATGAATGTTGTCTTACTTCATAAAGAATAATATCAAATATCAGAATGGAAGTTTAAAATGGTCAGTGTGGAAATACGAGGCTTCATTCCAAACTGCAAAGCCAACCTGATGGACTGCATCACACAGATCTACCTTTCTATGACAGGTTTCGGGGCACCACTACAAATAAATAACACACACGAACGCACGCACGCACACACACACACACACACACACACACACACACACACACACACACACACACACACACACACACACACACACCTAGGTAGAGATAATGTGAGAGAATGTGTGTTCCCACTGTAAAAAGTAAATGAGGATCAATGTACTGCTCCATACTCCCTATAAACGTGAATTTACCCACACACGAAACAGAGGGAGAGAGAGAGAGAGAGAGAGAGAGAGAAAGAGGCTCCCAAGTGGTGCAGCCGGGAAGGGTTTCCTCTCTACACACACACACAAACAGCTTGCAAATGCTTGTAGTGCCAGTTGCAGTTTGACAAAATATTCACACCATTTTAGGAGAAAGGAAATTTACTGAGATAATTGCACACTATCTTAGTACTATATGCATTTCTGTGTAACATTTGACCTCTGTCACCATCAAAGTAGATATATTGTCAATAAACTCAGGGGTTATGGATTTTTTTTTTTAAATATATAGATTAATACTTTGTTTACTATTGTATAGCAGTATCAAAAGTCCCTTGAAGAATACACTGATTTCTGCAAGCCCAACAGGTGTGGTATCCCAGAAACCGCATCTATTTGGTATAAAAGTACCATGGACTTGCAACGAAGGGCATCACAAAACCCCCATCTATATCAGGGAACAAGAACAAGACCCAGCATCTTACTGTTGAGAAAGGACATCTACTCTGAGGTAAAGTTCACTTATTTTTTATGCATTCTATTGATAGAAAAACGTAACATTTTAGGACAAAATTATTATATTCTTGAATGGATCTGACCATTCTGGATGATAGATACACTACATAACCAAAAGTATGTGGACACCTGCTCGTTGAACATCTCATTCCAAAATCATGGGCATTAATAGAGCAATTGGCCAATTTCGCAACATAGGCTAACATCTTGTGTGAGTGGCTACAACAAGCTTTCGCCTGTATTGCTAAGATCATAATCACGTTTTAGTTTTCCACGTGTGTTTTTTTATTTACTTATAACTAATATTTATTGCGACCATAGGCAGTGGCACAACTCCATTCAAATGCTGATCATGAGCCAGTGACTGCAAGCTTTAACAAACTGGAGAATTTCCTCCATCACAAAAGGGGAAATACATGCCTTAGGGCCTATTCATCAAATAAAAATACATGGATTTAAATGTTGGAGGTAGGCAATCATTTATTGGAGTTTGTTATTAAACTGTAACTGTTCTTTGATATCCTTGTTAGTTTATGCATTGGGCCACCAGATGGCGACAATGTATTTTGAACAAACATCCCACTAGAGGGTGCATATATTTTGCCAAATTTATCACATCATTTTTTTTTATAGTGGCATGAATGTTGTCTTACTTTATATAGAATAATATACAATATCAGAATGGCAGTTTAAACTGGTCAGTGTGGAAATATGAGGCTTCATTCCAAACTGCAAAGCCACCCTGATGGAATGCATCACATAGATCTACTTTTCTATGACGGGTGCACCACTACAAATAAATAACACACACACACACACACACATGCACATGCACGCACACACACACAGTACACACACACAGTACACGCACACACACACACACACACACACACACACACACACACACACAAACACGGAGAGAGACAGAGAGAGATAGAGAGCGAGTCAGGCAATCTGAATGTAAATACCAGTGGTAGCTTTTAAATATGAAAGCATCTCAGGTATCTGCAGAGTAGGTTGATTTTTTTGCACAACAGTTTTGAGTTTTCAATAACATAAATCCTATACACTGCACCGAACTCATGAAGTGGCCTGTCTTTTATGGTCAGCCTTTATGCATTCAATGTTAGCAGCCATTAAAATGTGATTAGGTCTATTCAATGTACTGTCACATACAGTGGTTTTACAGTCAGGTTGGCCTACTCGTGTACTGCTCACAGGTACCTCCCATTCCATCACCTAATCTGCCCACCCACAAGTCTCCGATTGGTCCAAATACGGAAAGGTCTACGTGAAGCGAAAGTTCATTTGCTGACGATTATGTCAATTTATCGCCAACTTGTACTCTATGCAAATCGCTTACTAGCGTACATGCGGAACAGGCAGTGGGAGAATAGCGGGCACGGGAAGGAAGAGAGGAAAGGGGGGCGGACAGCAATTTTAGCCCTCCATCAGCGGCACAATTTATACTGTTTTAAATATAACTGTACAAATACCAATTTATTCATAAGAAGAAGTGAAAGCCGCCAAAATGGCACAGCCAGACAACCAAAGCAAGAGATTCTTTGAGAGTCTGTCGGGAGCAGGGAAATCCATCGCAGTGCTGACTAGCGGAGGGGATGCTCAAGGTACTGTGACAGATGACAGTGCAAGAGATTGTATGCTATGACATTGTATCAGTGGAGGGGCCCGTAGAGGGCGAAAAGCACCAATTTGAACTGAAAAGAAACACATTGTTACATCGTATATTGAATCAACTAGCCTTGATACAATGTTTCAATAAAAATAGCAATTCTTTGAAGTAATGTTACAGTAGCAGATATCACAGGCGCATTTAGCATTTCGGTGGTTAGCTAGCTCTGATTACCCACATATCGAGCATTTTCTCACCACTAGGCTAGCTGCAGGCTCCCGTCAAGGTGAAACACAAATGCCGACATAGCCAAATAGCTCGACGTCTATTCGATTATCAGGCCAATCATCTGATTTGTATTGATTTTCCACAACATTAACAAAAACGATGACACCGGTCGAAGTGTGGAGAGAGGAGAGGTGATTTAATTTTTCGAATTCTTGCCACTGCATTGCGGAGTTTCGTTCTATTCGTGTTATCACGTATTGTAGCATTTGTCCTTTAATAATACTGGTATGCTTCATAGTAATATGCCACATTATAACATCTGGTTGATAAAGGAATTAGTGAGGATGAATGTTCACGACGACGCCTCCCAACCAGGAAGTCACTAAAAACGATAGTGTTCATGCTGCTATCTTCATCATTTTGAAATGTAATACACGTCTGTCTCTGAAAAGCAGACGTTCACTATTATGATTATTATGAACGAGAATGTAATTGAAATAAGTTATGGGACTGCTATAAGCTTCAGGGATGCCCTAGCCTGTGTGTTGCCTACGTGAGGACCTGCAGGCAGCGTCAGAGGAAACCCATTGTCGTATGCTGCCTACTGTCACTTTATGAATGTGACTTGTGCCTTAGTCAAAATAGGGCCATACCAGCTGTACTGTAATTATTTCAGCAAGTGTACATGCTTTTCAAAAGAGGAATAAGCAGTGGGAATCAGCTCAAACGACTTGATTGAATCATAGAGAAAGCAGAACCGCTTTCAAGATTGCTGTAGTAGGCCTTTGCTCAAAATATAACTTTATTACTATAGGTCTACTGCAGCAATATTGACTTATGAGCCATGGTTGGAAGCCTATCTATATTCCACATGGTCCATCACATTGCACTGCAGTATCTATTTGAAATGCACGTGCCCACACACCCCTACAATGATGACCAAATGCCCTTACTCACTGCAGGATACAATATGATGGTCATCACTGTAAAAATTGTCCCTGTAAATGTACAGCATTATATTGGCGGCAGAGTTGCCAGTTAAATACTGTAGTTTTGCTCCACAGCAGGGTTGCTGTAAAATGTTTTACAATGAGAGAAAAAATGGTTTTATACAATACAACACTATCTATACAGTATATACCAAATATGTATGAACCACTTCCACTTCTAGAAACCTTAACGACTTCCAAAACAGACCAAGGACATGGCAAATACTCAACCATTCAAGGTTTGAGACTTGCTGCCACTCCAATCTGCCCCCTTTACACATTTAATTGTTGGGGCACTACTACCACATATCAGTGACATTGGTAGCCTCTTAAAAGGCATGCCTCAAAATATGTCAATAAGCCAGAAACAATACCATGCACTCACTAGTGGTCAAAAGGTTTTTGGCACTCCAAAACTATGGTAAGGTACTGTATTCTGTGGGGTGGAATTACAGTACCATTTGAAATACAGTACTTCTTTAAAGGAATCTACTGTTAAACCAATGTGTCATTGGGATTTACAGTATGATTTACAATGTATGCCTAAAATCACCCAGAGTGCATGGTATTTACGGTAATTTACTGTAAATAATTAATATGGTATGTTGCTGTTAGTTTTATTGTATAATACTGTAAAAACAACATGTTTTAATAGTGTAGAAAGAAAAATGATGCGCTGGTGTCACGATCGTCGTATGGAGTAGACCAAGGCGCAGCGTAAGATGAATACATACTTAATGAAGATGAAGAACACTTAACTATACAAAACAACAAACCGAACGTGAAGCTATAATAATACTAGTGCAGACACAGGCAACTAGACATAGACAATAACCCACGAAATACCCAAAGAAGATGGCTGCCTAAATATGGTTCCCAATCAGAGACAACGATAAACACCTGCCTCTAATTGAGAACCAATCTAGGCAACCATAGACATATATAAACACCTAGATGGTAAACAACCCCATAAACCTACAAAACCCCTAGACAGTACAAAAAACACATACATCACCCATATCACACCCTGACCTAACCAAAACAATAAAGAAAACAAAGAATACTCAGGTCAGGGTGTGACAGCTGGTAATATGGGTAATATCTTCTTAGGGAACTGGTCTGTCTGCCCAATATAAAGGATCAAATAGCATAAATAGGAAAGTATACCAGTTTCATTTGAGGACCAGGATGTGGACAACTGTGCCATACAGATAGCAGAATAGTTGGGAAGAGTTTTGATGTACCGATTCCATGGTACAGGGTGTGTGAGTTTATATTTTTTTTAAACAACGCAAGATTCAAGACTAAAATTATTATATAGAATCCTTGACACCAACAAAATGTTGATTATTTGGGGCATAAAATCATTGAAGCTCTGCAGATTTTGTTGTGAGGATACAGAATCAATAGATCATTTATTTTGGTATTGCCCTCAGGTAGCCTGTTTCTGATCTCAGGTTCAGGAATGGCTGAAAATGCATAGCATTGATCTAAAATTGACCCTAGAAATAGTACTGTTAGAAGATCTGGAGAGACCGGGTCAGTCAATTACTAATATACTACTACTCTTATTTAAAGTATTTATCTTCAACTCGCAATCTGTGGATTCTATTCGATTACATAGATTGAAATTGTACAATAAACATCCACAGCATAGTTGAAAGTTATGTGTTGCGTAGAAACCCAAAGTGGGTGGCCAGCAGAGATAGATGGGTTGGGCTGAGGGAAGCTGAGGGTTGGTTTGTGGAATTGGAGACAAGTGGGAGTGGAGTTGCTGTGTGGGAGATAGAATGATGGTCAAAGATGAACGTTTAAAAAAAAAATCCAAATAAAACATAATAAAAAGGACATTTGAATGACACTGATGCAACTAATGCCAGTTTGCCTGAGGCTGATGCCGTGTAGGTGTTTGTACACATGCATATACACACTCTCTCATTCAAATAAACACATACAAGAACACACACATACATGTAATAGTGCCAGACATGCACACAAACCTATACAGTTGGCATTGCTGTTATGATTTTAGTTGTCATTGATGTGATTTGTTTAAAATGTATTATTTTGTTTTTGTTTGCTTTGTTGTTTACTGTTTTCTTCTGTCTTTTCCTTTTTTCTCTTTCATTCATTCTCTTGGTTGTTGGTACATTGGGGGGTTCTTGGGGGTGGAGAATGGAATTAATTTGATTTTTAATTTTTCTTCTTGGGGGACTGTGGGAGGGGTCTCGAATGGTTGAGGGACAGCTTTTGGGGAACTGTGGGGGGGGGGGGATCTTGGGAGGGTTCGGGTTCACATTTTTAGGCCTGGTGGTATATTGGTCAACGTGCCCTTGAGCAGGGCATTGACCTTGGATGGTTCTGTGTGTCGCTCTGAATGGGAATCTGTTGGATAACTGGTATGATGTAGTTGTTGAGCGGCTTCACTGCAAGTATATTGTATGTTTAGAATATTCAATAAAAAAAGATATATAATGAAAAAAGATATTTTTAACTGTTTGGACAAGAAACAAGCCATTTGCTCTGTATAAATGGTGCAAACCTAACAGTCACGAGTCTGCGCTTTATTCACGGTGGCTACTGTACCCAGAGGCTATGGTAGAGCGAAGCCTAGTCATTACAATTATTATCTGCGTGATTATTTTTTTCTTCATTTTTTGTCTTTGTTGCTAATAATCTGAACTGCGTCTCACCCGGCAGCATTAGGTTTGTGCCTGAAACGGAACATTCAAATCTACATTAGGCATACTGTAAAGAAATACTGAAATTCTGTTATTTATTCCAATTAATATCAGAAATTTGAGTATTTTACCCATAATGAATTTTACTGTGCATTCTACAGTGTTTTAATATTGAAAAGTCTTACAGTGCAGTCAAGATGCCTTTGACTCAGCCAGGAATGGCCAGGAGTACACTGATCGATCCCCTGTGGGAGGCTTTATAATGCCAAAGCAATGTCGTCTGCCTCACTGCGCTGCAGGGTTCACTGTAGCTGCAGGCCTTACTGCTCAGCCTCTGTTAGGCCCCAAACATAAGTCTTGGGCCTCAGAAAGTACAACTACTGTAGTACTCATCTGGAGGATCAGAGAGCATTCAGGCCGACTGAAAACGACAACAAGAATGTCAGCTTCAGAAAGAAGTCCCACTGGGCACAGATGCCAGTTGATTTAAATTTGGTTGAGTTGTCAACTAATGTGAAATCAAACAAAACATTCCAAAATATCATTGGAGTTGGATTAAATGTTGGGAGAAAAAAAGAAAACAGTCCTTTACATTGATTACTTTTTGCAAACCCATTTTGGACATTGATTCAACGTCATTGTTGTTATTGAAATGACATGGGAACAACGTTGATTCAACCTGTTTGTGCCCAGTGGGATGAGTCCGTCAGACTTGTAGCTTGCAATACCCATATGTTCTCTCTGGCTCTGCCGCACTCATAATCAGATTGTTTACAAGAGGTAATACGAATATAACGATGCTATTCATATTCATGTAGTTACGCCAACAGAACAACGATGATCACTTGACTTGTAAAGTGGCAACGGATGATCCCTTTATGATGATTATGGATGAAGAACTATGGATTTGTCATTATGTAATAGCTTTTATAACACACTCATTGTAGGCTCGGCCCTATGAGGTTCATTTAGAGAAGTCTGTACCAGTTCTTATTATTTTTTTCTTCCCTGCTTTCTTGCTTTCTTTCATATCCTCCTGATGGTCAATCTCAGAAGTGTGTTGCTTAGTAACAGCTTAGCCTAGCAACTATTACACTGTGAAACCAAACGTTTATCAGATTGTTTATAAACGCCTTGGCCTCGTCAGCCAAGTTCCACGGATCTGCCTGGTCTAAAGCACACAAATCATTATTCCTACTGTCTAAGAAGTTACAGTAGGTTAACCTGACATTAGAATTGTGGGCACAGAAGACCATCTTTACAATTCTCTCCAAGGCAACTGAACATGGCAGTGGGAGACTGGGAGTCCTGCAGTGGAAGCGGACTGCACAGTGTTGGTATTTTTTTGGAAGCGAGGCTCTTTCTTATGGTGATAAAAGATTCAGACTTCGGCCTGAAAGTGGGCATGACATTACATGTTGAGCTATTCACCACTTACGCTCATAAGTGTATGCACAGGACTCATGTGCTTTGGCCATATGTTCTCTTGTTGATTTAATTAGACTATGTAGGACACATCGCTACAGGAGTCTTAAGCAGTATTCAAATGTTGTTATTTAAAAATGCCTTATTCAAGTGAGTTTTCTGTTGGCCAGGAATGAATGCTGCTGTCCGGGCAGTCGTTCGAATGGGAATCTATGTGGGAGCCAAAGTTTACTTCATTCGCGAGGTGAGTCTAGACACTCTGTACACACACCACTACTTTACAAACAATAAAAATCCTTCCTTACCCAAGGATACGTCCACAGGTGGGACTATCCAGGCAAAGCAAGACAAGGAGCACTCTGTATTTATCTTGAGTTTTATTCCCGGGACAAAACACCTTTGTAAACACCTTACTGAGCTGAGTATGTTCCTACCATCCAGGGTGGTTTTGTATGTAGACAAACATAGGATGACTGATCAACATTTGGAATCTTCTCAAAATTAGACGATTAGAGGCTACCGCCCAACATTTGACCAGCTCTTGCATCCATCATGTGGAAGCTGAATTACAAACACAAGGATACATGCCTACAGTAGGCTACAGTACATGGCAATGTTTGTGTTTGTGTAGACCATCTATTTCACATATAGCCTACACGCTGACAAATGGGCCGGGTCTAATGATGATCAAATCAAATCAAATTTATTTATATAGCCCTTCGTACATCAGCTGATATCTCAAAGTGCTGTACAGAAACCCAGCCTAAAACCCCAAACAGCAAGCAATGCAGGTGTAGAAGCACATGTTGAATGAATTATGATATGTTAAGCCTCTATGCAGCTCACTTCCTGAGCAGGCCAGGGCCTAAAATGCCTGCTCATTCTGTCATTTGTGTCCATGGTGGCCTACACGTTTATATCAACGACTAAAGGCATTAGTCGACAGATCACATGTGTGTTCCCTTTCGGGTCTGCTCAGGTAATCTGTTTGGCTTCCGTGTCTGTTTAAACAGGATGTGAAAGCCAAAGACCTGATACACAGTAGGACATATTTGTTTTATAGCTCTTTGGTTTAAATTGCGACCATTCTGGTTGCATAGGCTATGCTCCTATAAGCATTGGTAGTCTGTGCGGCCTGGAGTTTTTTTATTTGGTAGCACCAGTCCGCCTCGGAAGAATATTCACTCAGATAAACATTGAATGGCAAAATGATGTTTGTGCCATTTGGAGTAGCCTAAGCAAAGTTATTACATTTGTGTCGTTTCTTGTCAGTAGGCCTAAGCAAAGTTACTACATTTGTGTCGTTTCTTGTCAGTAGGCCTAAGCAAAGTTATTACATGTGTATCGTTTCTTGTCAGTAGGCCTACGCTCTGGTTGTTGTTACATTTGTTGAATTATTTGATAAAGTTGGTGCATTGTATCATTTCAACTCACCTGTGAGGGTGAACAGGAAATTCAGCAACTCTTGTAGGACAATATAAGTTTAAAGTCAAGTTGACAACTTGACAGTGGAAGTTTTACAGGTAAAAAAATGAAGGAGGCTTTTATATATTTGAAAATGTCCTCCTATGGGTTCGGGGACCAATTAAAAAAGGTAATTCAAGCAAAACATGATGTGATTGCTAAATTAGTTCCAAAAATCGGACTGAACTTGAAATCACAAAACGTATTGCTACCAATGCTACCAATGCTACCAATGCTACCCAGTGCTACCAATGCTACCCAGTGCTACCAATGCTACCCAGTGCTACCAATGCTACCCAGTGCTACCAATGCTACCCAATGCTACCAATGCTACCCAATGCTACCAATAAAAAATAAAAATTTGAGCACTGCTTAGTCTTGGACTTGGACATTTCTAATTTGATTCTGTGCAGGGGTAACACGTGATGATAATGATTGATATACAAGCTGCATGCCAGTCCAGATATTGCAGATAGTGGGGGGTTGTTAAGCCTAGGAAGTGTGCGTGCCTGCGTGTGCGTGTGTACTTTGTGACATCTGTGTTGTATCTACAGGGATATCAGGGTATGGTAGATGGTGGAGAAGAGAACATAAAGGAGGCATCATGGGAAAGTGTCTCCAGCATGTTACAAATGGTGAGTACTCTACCATCCATGTAGGACAGAAATAGATGACTACACACTGAATCACAGTAGCCTATTTACAAAACCAGTAGACATAGACAGAGCTATAATTGATTGGTGTGAGTAGGCATCTTGCATCTGGGCTGTATTTTACATCCACTTCAATGTTTGTGTAATGTCACCATGCCAGGGTGGCACTGTCATTGGCAGTGCCCGGTGCAAGGAGTTCCGGTCCCACGAGGGGCGTCTGAAGGCAGCTCACAACCTGGTGCAGCGTGGCATCACCAACCTGTGTGTGATCGGAGGGGACGGCAGCCTGACTGGGGCCAACCTCTTCAGAGAGGAGTGGAGCGGACTGCTGGAGGAACTGGTCCAGCAGGGTGGGGAATGGGGCTGGTTTTGTTTCTACCGGGGACAGGAGAGGGGTTAGGGATCGAAGATTTGGAAAGATTGCAAGGTGGGGACTGGCACTTCAAGCGGGGACAGGAGAAGTACGAGAGAAAGGGATTGCAGAGAGAAAAGTGTACTGCAGAAGGGTTTGTTTGGACAGACAGGAGCATGATGTAGGGGTCATTGAAAGATAGCTTAGAGAAAGGTATGGGGCTGTAAAAGAGAGAGGTCATACTGACAGGGTGACATATTGACACTGAAAAGAAGTGGAAATGTCAAGATTGGTATTGTGGTAAACTGAACAGTCTTAAAAGTGTATTTGCAGATGAGGTAATCCATTGTGAGCTTGCTGCTAGAACAGGATAATAAATCCCCAAATGTTTTTCATCTGAAAGGATTTGTCCGGGAAGACAAAAACTCTGACATGGTTTTTATTTGAGAATGAATTGGTCTTAGTTTCTCATTGTGTACCCGTGTTGGATGTTTCGTAATCTAATTTAGAATGAAGCTCCAATGTCAAGTTAACCTTTCTGCTTAGAAGTTATGGCTAATCCCACCTCACATTGAAGAGTCAGGGATCTTGGAATAAATTGCTTTCCTTTATTTCAATCTTAGTCACAAAAGTATATAATTGCATTGTTCTTAAACTTTGCCACAGGGTTGATTGATGAAGATGCTGTCCAGAAGTATTCAGCCCTGCACATCGTCGGGATGGTGGGGTCTATCGACAACGACTTCTGTGGCACCGACATGACAATCGGGACGGACTCTGCCCTGCACAGGATCATAGAGGTGGTGGATGCAATCATGACCACCGCACAGAGGTTAGCAATAGTAGCTTTAGCAAATGTTGTTTGGGTTTTTACTTTGTCTGTGAACATATGATTCTCTCAAATGCCATCTTCTCACTCGCTCATCTCTCTTTCAGCCACCAGAGGACATTTGTGCTGGAGGTCATGGGCAGGCATTGTGGGTAAGACAGACACAGACTTTTAAACTTATTTAAAAACTGATATGCTAACACACCTTATGTGTGACCTTGTGTGTGAGTTCAGATCCGTCCTGTGGGGCCGATGGGTGCTGTTGTCTGACTTGTGTGTGCGTCTTTGTGTGTCTGTGTGTGCGTCTCCAGATACCTGGCTTTAGTGAGTGCCCTGGCTTGTGGTGCTGACTGGGTGCTGATTCCTGAGATGCCCCCTGAGGATGGCTGGGAGGAGAAGATGTGTCAGAAGCTATCTGCGGTAGCGTATTAACTCAGCAATCCTTTAACCTCACAACACTTACTCACTGTAATAAGTAATGCTCATTCACTATCCAGTTCACTCTGTTTCGTTGTTGTTGTTTATATTGAACAATTTCGAAATAAATGATTACTTTTAGAAGAAAATGAAGTTAGCTTAACCAAGAATGGGAACAAGTTCAGTTCAATGTCACATGAAGGTAACATTGCGATACGATCTGATCTGCAGTTATTTGGTCATGTTACGGTCATTTACCTGTGTGTTATTGTGCTGTTTTCTGTTTGGAAATAAAATGTTATGGTCCAGACTCGCTCCAGGGGTTCAAGGTTGAACATAATCATAGTGGCTGAGGGAGCCATTGACAGACATGGGAAAGCTATAACCGGTAGTGTTGTCAAGGACGTGAGTACCTTAGCGTGTTACAGGGCCAAAACCAAAAGTACGTAGGCCCAACAGTGTCAAAATAGTCCACTGGCAAACGAGCAGAGTATTATGTGTCAACACCAAGTTAGTAAATTATGTGATATTAAGGACATGTTCAAACAAAGAGATTTGTGAGCATTTTTTGGTTAATAAGCCGCCAAGAATCAACACTTGCTCTCTGGTCCATGGACAATGTTTTCACTGTCTGGCCCTCCGTCTTTTGCAAGCCCATGCCAAACCTCTGTTTTAGTTTCTGTCATGTGTCTTCCACCCCCTCCCTCATATAGAACCGGGCAGGAATGAAAAGGCTGAATATCATAATAGTAGCCGAGGGGGCAATTGATTGTAACAACAAGCCCATAACGACAGACCATGTCAAGGATGTAAGTACAGCAACTCAGACCTATAGCAGACAGCTCCTGCTAGGCCTCTATCGCTACCGTGCTGCCCTTGGTGTGGCTTCACTCGCTGACTGTGCACTCTGGTTTGAATGCTCTGACGCGCACACACACACACACCCTGCGGTAAGACTGCTTCCTGAGTGGCCTCAAAGTGACTTTACAGCTGATAACCTGCTTTCCCCTCTACCTTCTTAATTTGTTGTGTGACAGCTTTAGCAGATACGTTTTATTAACCTACTGTACATGTCTAGCCAGGCCTATGGAACGTGTTGTCAAAGAGGTACATTTTGTACAAAACGCATCAGTACTTCCGCTGTCAAATACACTATAAATGGAAACTAATTGAGTTGCATGGTTAATCATTTTGAAAATGAAGTCCTTTTATAATCTAGCACAATATGACACAGCATATTACCATTTCATTCTAGGCCCCCAGGAATTGAGGCAAAGCGTTTAATCCAGCGTGTGCTTGAATGTCTTATTTATTTATTTGTGTCACATTTTGAAAGTCAACCCTTTTTTTAAGCTTGGGATCTGTGCATCTTGTAAAGACCCCACAAAACATGACTGGAATACGGAGGATGGGTTGCATGTGCATTGTGTTTTCCCTTTGCTCAACTCTTCAGCTTGTGGGAGTATTTTCTCCGTGTTTAGTACAAATGTGTATGTCGAGAATATATTAGGTCAAATAATATCTGATGGTTTTATTGCAGTATGTAAAGATACAACAATACTTGCTTCAGTATTTAGCCTAGTATTAGAGCTAACATTTGCATGAGTGTATCGCATGACCATTACTCCTATACCATTACTATAAAACAGACTTTAAAAGAGTGCCGCTAAAACCACCTCAATCTAGCTAAAACATGGATCCTGTTGTCCCAGCTTGTTGTCAGATGCCTGGGGTTTGACACCCGTGTGACAATCCTGGGCCACGTCCAGAGAGGAGGAACCCCCTCTGCCTTCGACCGTATCCTGGTAGGTATTCTGACCGTATTCTGACCACATTCCTGGCCGTTACTCCACATCTGCAATCGTGTACTAGCCTGGTCCCAGATATGTTTGTGCTGTTTTGCCAACTCCCATGCTTGGCGTGACAAAATGACCATAAAAGCTGACAAGGCAGTACAAACAGACCCGGGACCAGGCTAGTAGTGTACAGCAGTCCCACGAGATTAATCGTGTGGAAGACATACACTCACTAGGCCTGGGGAGGAAACAACTGCTGCTTTTAGGCTAAGCACATTAACAGATTTGAGGACATGGCACATGTGTTGATCTCGGCGTACTGGTCTATCATAGAGAGTGGGAGAAATCCAGGGCTGGCAAGCTCTTCCAGTTTGCCTACATCCTCTGAAATACAACACATGAAAAGAGGAAGCAAGA
Organism: Oncorhynchus kisutch; assembly: GCF_002021735.2. Lineage (NCBI taxonomy): Eukaryota > Metazoa > Chordata > Actinopteri > Salmoniformes > Salmonidae > Oncorhynchus > Oncorhynchus kisutch. Next base: position 59,611,576 of record NC_034191.2, on the reverse strand, counting down.
GAGCATGAAAACAAGAGGGAGAGTGAGGGAAACAGAGAGAGGGCCGGCGATAATCCCTGTGTGAGCTCAGGCAAAGAGGAAGAGATGTCAGTATATGTTTAATGTGGTCCCGTTTGGCTCAGTTGCTAAGAGCATTACCCTAGCATTGCCAATGTCTTGGGTTGAATTCCAACAGGGATCACATTCTGTACATGTACTAACATGCACTCGGTGTATTGTACATTGCTCTGGAGAAAAGTTTCTGGCTGTGGCATCTTTCCTATCTTTATTATGTGTGGCTGTGTGTTCTCTCCAGGCCAGTCGTATGGGGGTGGAGGCTGTCATTGCCCTGTTGGAGACTACAGCGAATACACCGGCCTGTGTGGTCTCTCTGTGTGGAAACCAGGCGGTGAGACTGCCTCTCATGGAGTGTGTACAGATGGTAGGTAGACAAGAGTACTGTAGCCAGGACAAGGCAGCATGCTACTCGCGTGCACACGCACCCTCACACTCACAAACACACATGGAGGAATGAGAGAGTTGCCTGATGGGAAATATAAGTGCATCAAGTGGGTGAATGATGAATGTTGTTTTGTTCTCTGAGCGAGGTGTTTTTTGGTTAATCGCTATCCAAGGCATGTGGCTGCCGGTTGCTTTCACAGAGCAGCTCTCAATGACTGCACTGCAAACCCTTCGGATCTTACCTAGATACGTACCATTAGATTGCATCGACTTGATGTCCTACTAAGGCAGGAATCACATACACATTAGAAAAATGTATAAGTCACTCGGAATAAAAGCATCTGCTAATTTTCATGCAAATATGAATCTGCTTTGGTTCACCAGACTCAAGAGGTGCAGAAAGCCATGGATGAGAAGAAGTTCGAAGAGGCTGTGAAGCTGCGCGGCAGGTACAGCCACATCACCAACCACTGTAGTGGCTTTGTACAGCTACAGCTACAGCCACAACCACCAGCTCAGTGTGAAATATTAGGGACAGTGACCCGTTTCTCGTGCTGATGTTAGTAGGCCTCTTGACACGTGACCTACTGGGCCACTGACACACACACACACACATACATACACAGAGAGAGCAGCAGCCAGCATGAAAGGACCTGGTCAGGCAGTAAAGTAGATCACTATATTACGTCAGGGTCACCCAGTTTGGAATGATTGGAGTTCACTGAGGGACATCCTCTTCACCAGTTAGGACATTGTTTCCCCATTTACAGTATAAAAGTAGTGGGTTAATGTTGAGGAACTTGTTATTATTAGGGACAGGAGATTTTCCTGACCACCTGATCTGGCTAGGAAACACTCTGGACCCTAGTTATAACCTGAAACTACTGCCGAACCTAGAGGTGTTCCTGGTCACGGTGTCATGAATCACTTCCGGCTCCACTTATTAACAGAATGCTAGGATCAATTGAACCGGGCTGTAGGGCCCTATTCTATCATTCATTTTGGTCTCACTTTGTGCTAACGTGCCTAAGGGGATTTCTGTTCCTCTGTATTTGTGTAACATCTATATTGTAAGACATCTTTCCCTTTTTTGTCTGATTGCAGGAGTTTTGAAAACAATCTGAAGACATACAAGCTCCTGGCTCACCGTAAACTAGAATCAGAACTCCCACATGTAAGTCAATCACAGGTCATGAGTCCTGCATGGTGATAGAAAGTCAACATTGTTTTGTGTTTGCTCAAGTTTCCCCTCCCCATATTCCTGTAAAATCTATAACAGGAAGGATGTTTATTTTGCACACGACTGACACTCCAAGTTCATTTTCCAGTGTTGAGAATGTTTTTTATCAGTGTTGCCTCTTCTAACATGTTTCTAATGTGTCAGCGTGGTCTATCTCTGTCTGAGCTAGCAGGGGGTACGCCTATGACCTAGCCTTAACATGTGTGCATAGAGCCAGAAAACAATTATCTCCCTGCCCAGCTCTGTTGCCCCTTTCCCCCTTCCCAACCTAGCTCTGTTACTCCCTGCTTAAAAGTGAAATATATATATATATATTTTCAGTTGACAGTTTTGGTAATGGTGTATCCTGTTCCCCTTTTCCCTGCAGAGTAACTTCAACATTGCTGTGCTGAATGTGGGAGCCCCCGCAGCGGGCATGAACGCTGCTGTCCGCTCTGCCGTCAGGGTGGGCATCTCTGAGGGACACAAGATGTTCGCTGTCAACGATGGCTTCGAGGGATTCTACAAGGGACAGGTAATCATAAACAGACAAAACAAGTTGTATTCTTATGTTCTTCTAACAATTTATAACACATATCATTTGGATTAGAAGATGCCACACAGACTCAGAGATTCACTTACAATAATGTACTCTAGATTAGATTAGCTGACAGTTGAACAGCCATGTCACCTTTAGCCGTCCACTGACTCCATGGCCGTTAATGTTGAGGTGATTGATAGAGAGTACAAGCAGTAGGATGATCTGACCAGATTACTGTAAATCAATTACTTGGTCAATGATGTCACTTCCCCTCCCAGGTAAGAGCAGTACCACTCTGCACCAACAGGGGGACACATGACATGGCTGACGCGTAATACAAATACTTCACTGGAGTAGGCTTGTTTTGTTATTGTCCCCCTGTGCCATTCGTTTATAAAAGAGGATTCATTCCAATGAAAGACCATGATGTATCTTGTAAATCTAGTTCTACTGGTCTTTCCCTACTGGTACTGAACTAGACATTCTAGGTCTCAGCTTTAGTTGGATCTAAACTCACTGCGGTAACACGAACAGTTTAGTACATGGATTTGAAGCACCTGCCCAGTAGTCCCTAGATAGCTGTATTTGACAATAATCACTGGTGAGTTTAGAATCCCCTCCTAGGTCTCTTAGACAGCTATGCACAGGTTTCTTAGAGAGGGTTATGTGCAGCTACAGTTGAAGTCGGAAGTTTGCATACACTAATGTTGGAGTCATTAAAACTTGTTTTTCAACCACTCCACAAATTTCTTGTTAACAAACTATAGTTTTGGCAAGTCGGTTAGGACATCTACTTTATGCATGACACAAGTCATTTTCCCAACAATTGTTTACAGACAGATTATTTCACGTATAATTCACTGTATCACAATTCCAGTGGGTCAGAAGTTTACATACACTAAGTTGACTGTGCCTTTGAACAGCTTGCAAAATTCCAGAAAATGACGTCATAGCTTTAGAAACTTCTGATAGGCTGATTGACATAATTTGAGTCAATTGGAGGTGTACCTGTGAATGCATTTCAAGGCCTTCCTTCAAACTCACTGCTTTGCCTAACATAATGGAAAAATCGAAATAAATCAGCCAAGACCTCAGAAAAAAATTGTAGACCTCCACAAGTCTGGTTCATCCTTGGGAGCAATTTTCAAACGCATGAAGGTACCACGTTCATCTGTACAAGCAATAGTACGCAAGTATAAACACCATGGATCCACACAGCCGTCATACCGCTCAGGAAGGAGACACGTTCTGTCTCCAAGAGATGAACATACTTTGGTGCGAAAAGTGCTAATCAATCCCAGAACAACAGCAAAGGACCTTGTGAAGATGCTGGAGGAAACAGGTACAAAAGTATCTATATCCACAGTAAAACGAGTCCTATATCGACATAACCTGAAAGGCCACTCAGCAAGGAGGAAGCCACTGCTTAAAAACCGCCATAAAAAAGCCAGACTACGGTTTGCAACTGCACGTGGGGACAAAGATCGTACTTTTTGGAGAAATGTCCTCTGGTCTGATGAAGCAAAAATAGAACTGTTTGGCCATAATGACCGTCGTTCTGTTTGGAGGAAAATGGGGGATGCTTGCAAGCCGAAGAACACCATCCCATCTGTGAAGCATATGGGTGGCAGCATCATGATGTGGGTGTGCTTTCCTGCAGGAGGGACTGGTGCACTTCACAAAATAGATGGTATCATGAGGCAGGAAAATTATGTGGATATATTGAAGCAACATCTCAAGACATCAGTCAGGATGTTAAAGCTTGGTCGCAAATGGGTCTTCCAAATGTACAATGACCCCAAGCATACTTCCAAAGTTGTGGCAAAATGGCTTAAGGACAACAAAGTCAAGGTATTGGAGTGGCCATCACAAAGCCCTGACCTCAATCCTATAGAAATTATGTGGGCAGAACTGAAAAAGTGTGTGCGAGCAAGGAGGTCTGCCTGTGTAATGCTCCGGGTGTCGTGGGTGTGGAGTCAAATGCAGGAGACAGAGAGTTCAATGCTGTGCGTCTTTTAATAGCGCCTAACACACCACAGGGTGCTCACAAAAGTAACGTTCCCAAACACAGGGAATCAAAATGTACAATGGAACAAATCACGACCAGGCACAAAACACGTACCTCTACAACAGAGCCGAAGGTTACATAGAAATAATCCCGCACAACAACCAGGCGGGCCGGCTGTCTAATAAAGACAAATTAATTAACCCTACACAGGTGCTACCACTAAACATACAAGGAGGGGGAGGAAAAACAATCAGTGGCAGCTAATAGGCCGGTGACGACGACCGCCGAGCGCCACCCGTCCGGGAAAAGGAAACACCCTCGGTCGGACTCGTGACAGCCTGACCCAGTTACACCAGCTCTGTCAGGAGGAATTGGCCAAAATTCACCCAACTTATTGTGGGAAGCTTGTGGAATGCTACCCAAAACATTTGACCCAAGTTAAACAATTTAAAGGCAATGCTACCAAATACTAATTGAGTGCATGTAAACTTTTGACTAACTGGGAATGTGATCAAATAAATAAAAGCTGAAATAAATAATTTTCTCTACTATTATTCTGACATTTCACATTCTTAAAATAAAGTATTGATCCTAACTGACCTAAGACAGGGAATGTTTACTAGGATTAAATGTCAGGAATTGTGAAAAACTGAGTTTAAATGTATTTGGCTAAGGCGTATGTAAACTTCCGACTTCAACTGTATGTTCTCACGACACTCAGTGCACGTAACAACACCATACGACTGTAAAGAGATTACCAGGGGGATGACATTAACTACTGCGCTCCACTGCATTGAAATTAAAAAAATTACTTAAAAATAAAAAAAAAATAAAAAATATGGAAAGATGCCAAATCATCCCCTTTGCTATGAAGCCCTTAAATAAGATCTGGTGCAAACAAGTACCGTCAGAAGTCACATAATTAGTTAAATAAAGTCCACCTGTGTTCAATCCAAGTGTCACATGATCTGTCACATGATCTCAGTATATATACACCTGTTCTGACAGGCCCCAGAGTCTGCAACACCACTAAGCAAGGGGCACCACCAAGCAAGCGGCACCATGAAGACCAATGAGCTCTTCAAACAGGTCAGGGACAAAGTTGTGGAGAAGTACAGATCAGGGTTGGGTTGTAAAATAATATCAGAAACTTTGAACATGCCACGGACCACCATTAAATCCATTATTTTAAAAAAGAAGAGAGAATATGGCACCACAACAAACTAATAGTCCTGGCAAGGAGGGCATTAATCAGAGAGGCAACAAAGAGACCAAAGATAACCCTGAAGGAGCTGGAAAGCTCCACATCGGAGATTGGAGTATCTGTCCATAGGACCACTTTAAGCTGTACACTTCACAGAGCTGGGCTTTACGGAAGAGTTGCCAGGAAAAAAGCTATCGCTTTAAGAAAAAAATAAGCAAAGATGTTTGGTGTTCGCCAAAATGCATGTGGGAGACTCCCCAAACATATGGAAGAAGGTACTTTGTTCAGATGTGACTAAAATGTAGCTTTTTGGCCATCAAGGAAAATGCTACGTCTGGTACAAACACAACACCTCTCAATACCCCGAGAACATCATCCCCACAGTGAAGCATGGTGGTGTCAGCATCATGCTGTGGGGATGTTTTTACTCTGCAGGGACTGGGAAACTGGTCAGACTTGAAGGAGACTTGAGACTGGGATGGAGGTTCACCTTCCTTCAGGATAATGACCCTAAGCATACTGATAAAGCAAGACTCGAGTGCTTTAAGGGGAAACATTTAAATGTCTTGGAATGGCCTAGTCAAAGCCCAGACCTCAATCCAATTGAGAATCTGTGGGATGACTTAAAGATTGCTGTACTCTAGCAGAACCCATCCAACTTGAAAGAGCTGGAGCAGTTTTGCCTTGAAGAATGGGCAAAAATCCCAGTGGCTAGATGTGCCAAGCTTATAGAGACATACCCCAAGAGACAAGTAGCTGTAATTGCTGCAAAAGGTGGCTCTACAAAGTATTGACTTTGGGGGGTGAATAGTTATGCACGCTCAAGTTTTCCGTTTTTTTTGTCTTATTTTTCGTTTGTTTCACAAACAACAAATAGTGGTAGGCATGTTGTGTAAATCAATACAACACCTCCAAAAATCCATGTTAATTCCAGGTTGTAAGGCAACAAAATAGGAAGAATGTCAAGGGGGTGAATACTTTCGCAAGCAACTGTAAGGGCAACCAATACAAGTTACAGTAGGCTCCAATATTTTCTCAAGCATTTCGCTACATCCAGTAACACCATCTGCTAAACGTGGATGTGACCAATACAATGTGATTTGTTTTGTTTTGATTGTGTTTTTGTCCCTTCAGATAAAAGAGATCAAATGGGCAGATGTTGGAGGATGGACAGGGCAAGGTGGATCTCTGTTGGGAACAAAACGGTAAAGTCTCCATCCCAAATGCAAACTTATTTGATATAATATCACTCACTTGATTATAATATTATAATAGTTTATAATACAGCATTTAAAGAAGCTATATAATTTCTTCCATATAGCCAAATTTCCCCTATCAAGGTGTTTTGGTACTTCCCTTATGTGCTGCGCTTTTCTGTACGCTTACTATACAGTCAACTCTATCCTGCCCTCTATGCTTAGTGACAATAGCGGTAGGTGGATCGTTTGTCCAGATCTGCAATAGGTTAACTAGCAGTCGTATCGCATAGAAAGTCATTCAAATCTGCACAAATGTTCAATATGAATCCACAAGAAAAACATAGAAGAGTAGCTGATAGGCAGCAGAGAGGCTGGTGCGTCATTGCGCATGAAAGAATAGTAAACACGAGACACACGGCTCAAAAAGCTCCCGTATTGATCTTGTTTAGGCCATACACATTTCATTTGATATATAACGGATAGCCCTCTTCACATTTCTCAAAATAGTAAAAAAAAAAAAAAAAAAAAAAAAAAAATATATATATATATATATATATATATATATATATATATATATATATATATATATATATATATATATATATTTTTTTTTTTACAATTCTTTGATGTGCATGCAGATGGGGTTTGGTTATATCCTGTGAATCGAATGATGGGAATCAACATAATAAATTGTGAATCGCAAACGGTAAAAACAAATGTTGGGGGCTGTAGCCTTACTTTTGTATATACTTTAAGTTGATTTAGACATTCTGTTTATCAGACATTGCAAATCGATAGATGCTAGTAGTCAGCCTGTATTGTATTTTTTTCTCTCGCTGACTGTTATACAGTGAAATCTGTTATACAGTGAAATAAATGTGTATGGGACAATATAATTATCCTACCTAGACTAGCCTACAACACTGCAATGCAATGAATATTTGTACAATTATTGTTTTGAGTACAATTCTACTCTAGGCTGTAAACTGCAGTGAAAATGTCATTTGAATAATGGCACAAAAGCCCTGTTATTTAAATGTTTACTTCCATTAATTCCATTTGGAACAGTTGTGGGTCTGCTCTCAACAGATTATTCAGTCCAGAAAGGCACAGTACAGGACAATCGGTCTGTATTTTTACTTCTGATATGGATGCTCTGTCTGGTGCCCATCATCATTCTTCCAAGTTGTCCTGAGGCCTCACAGGCCTATCTATGCGCACCGCAGGCCCAGTTATTCAGGAAAGCTTAACAAGCGTTCTGCTTCCTTTCCGATCCGAGCAGCTGTTCCTCGACCTAGAACCTAATGTTTCAATATAGCCTAAATATTTGTCATTTAAAGCTGCAATATGTAACTTTTTGGGGGCGAACCGACCAAATTCACATAGAAATATGAGTTATATATATGTCATTTGCATTGAAAGCAATTCTAAGAAGCGCTAGATATGTTCAATGTGCGCTATTTCTATGCCTCCCGTGTTTAACTTTAGTTTGTGTGTTTTTTTTCCTTTGTACACCAGCTTCAAACAGCCGAAAATAAAATTTGTTTGTGTTATGGAAAATATATTTCACAGCAGTTTAGATGGTACAATGATTATCTACACTATACTTACTTGTTTTGTCACAAACTGAAATTAGACAAACTATTACAATTTTAGCAACCAGGAAACGGCTGAGCGATTTCTGCATAGCACATCTTTAACTTTTAAAATGTATGACCTTTTTTTTGTGTGGCATAAACGCAACCAGTCATAATGTTTCAAGCTGATGAGGCTACTTCAAAAGTATCCTGTAGACTACCGGCGCACATTCGACTCCATTCTAATATCATTTCAGCATCCAAACTCCACTCCGGGCCATTCGGTGAATGGAAAGAAACATCTGTCACAAAACACCAGAAAGTTTAATAACATTCAGAGTTTGCCAAGCCTTTGATACTGAGTAGAGAGGTATGTATTTTCTGTAAGTCGAGATTGTCATACTGCATTTGATTGTGGTGTTGAAAATACAAACCGTGATGAAGCGCTCGGAGTCGGTAATCGGTATGCAGTTATGCGTTGCTTATTGGTTGTGTGTGGTGCATTGGCACAGAAACCCGCTGGTGGAAAATCATTGCATTTATTTTATATAATTATAAATATAGCATCAAAATGTAGAAAAACGGATTCCCCCTAGCTGATTATTGTCTGTAGCCAGCTCTGATCGTAGTGTAATGAGCCGGGCAGGAAAAGTGAACTCTACTGTGGTGGTCAGTGAACCCTCGACCTTCTGGCCCGTAGCCCAGGGTGGCATCGACTGTGCCTCAAAACCATGCTGAAGTGCAATTATTTTTTACAGTACACAGGTAGGGTCTCCTCCCCACCCCACACACTAAATGTAAAACTGTCTAACTCTTCTGTTGCTTTATCCTATTTTCTTTTTTCAGAACTCTCCCTGCAAAGCATGTTGAAAAAATTGCTGAGCAGATGCGAGCACATAACATAAATGCATTGTTAGTTATCGGAGGATTCGAGGTATGTTGACGCCTGTTGTTTTTGCTATATAGTAGATATTATTATTTCATGAATTTCGAGCTTTGTGTTAGATTTGATTTTTTACAAATTTTTCATGTATTTTACAATATATACAGTACCAGTCAAACGTTTGGACACACCTACTCATTCAAGAGTTTCTTTATTTGCATTATTTTCTACGTTGTAGAATAATCGTGAAGACATCAAAACTATGAAATAACACATATGGAATCATGTAGTAACCAAAAAAGTGTTAAACAAATCAAAATATATTTTAAATTTGAGATTCTTCACAGTAGCCATCCTTTGCCTTGATAACAGCTTTGCATACTCTTGGCATTCTCTCAAGCAGCTTCATGAGGTAGTCACCAGGAATGCGTTTCAATTAACCGATGTGCCTTGTTAAAAGTACATTTGTGAAATTTCTTTCCTTAATGCGTTTGAGCCAATCAGTTGTGTTGTGACAAGGTAGGGGTGGTATACAGAAGATAGCCCTATTTGGTTAAAGACCAAGTCCATATTATGGAAAGAACTGATCAGATAAGCAAAGAGAAATGACAGTCCATCATTACTTTAAGACATCAAGGTCAGTCAATCCGGAAAATTTCAAGAACTTTTAAAGTTTCTTCAAGTGCAGTTGCAAAAACCACCAAGCGCTATGAGGAAACTGGCTCTCATGAGGACTGCCATAGGAAAGCTCTGCTGCAGAGGGAAAGTGAGTTACTTGACATGCACCTCAGATTGCAGCCCAAATAAATGCTTCACAGAGTTTAAGTAACAGACACATCTCAGCATCAACTGTTCAGAGGAGACTGCGTGAATCAGGCTTTCATGGTCGAATTGCTGCAAAGAAACCACTACTAAAGGACACCAACAAGAAGAAGAGACATGCTTGGGCCAAGAAACACAAGCAATTGACATTAGACCAGTGGAATTCTGTCCTTTGGTCTGATGAATCGAAATTGGAGATGATTGGTTCCAGCCGCAGTGTCTTTGTGAGACGCAGAGTAGGTGAACGGATGATCTCCGCATGTGTGGTTCCCACCGTGAAGCATGGAGGAGGAGGTGTGATGGTGTGGGGGTGCATTGCTGGTGACACTGTCAGTGATTTATTTAGAAATCAAGGCACACTTAACCAGAATTGCTACCACAGCATTCTGCAGCGATACGCCATCCCATCTGGTTATCCCATCTGGTTTGCGCTATCATTTGTATTTCAACAGGACAATGACCCAACACACCTCCAGGCTGTGTAAGGGCTATTTGACCAAGAATGAGAGATATGGAGTGCTGCATCAGATTACTTGGCCTCCACAATCACCTGACCTAAACCCAATTGAGATGGTTTGGGATAAATTGGACCATAGAGTGAAGGAAAAGCAGCCAACAAGTGCTCAGCATATGTGGGAACTACTTCAAGACTGCTGGAAAAGCATTCCTCGTGAAGCTGATTGAGAGAATGCCAAGGGTGTGCAAAGCTGTCATCAATACAAAGGGTGACTACTTTGAAAAATATTAAATATGTTTAGATTTTTTTGGTTACTACATGATTCCATATGTGTTATTTCATAGTTTTGATGTCTTCACTATTCTACAACGATGTAGAAAATAATAAAAAAAATCTAGTAGGTGTGTCCAAACTTTCAACTGGTACTCTGTATTTGTAATTAAATTCATGATTCAAATGAATCATTCACATGTATTATACTGTAGATGTAAAGTATTAATATGTATATATAACTAATATTTAACTTTGTAATGCTTATTGTGTGAGTTCATCATAGAAAACATTGTTATGTTGATTTTGCCAACCCTTTCCATCAATCTGCTTCTTTGTAGCGTTGGCTCGTACCCACCTGCTTTAATGCATAGCCATGCACATTATTTGGTACTTGTTGTTGCATCAAGTGCATAAGTAAATGAATAATCAGTTCAATTTAAGAATTCGAAAAAAACAGTTGGTTCATTGTTCAGTTTTTGATTTCAGTTCAAAACCTAGAATAGATCCTTTAGTTGAGGCATTGAAAACATTCAAATGAATAGTGAACCAACGGTCTGAAACTTAAAAGATAAGTGATAATTTGGTCCCACTGGAAAACACAGAATGCACATTAAGTCACACGTCATTTCACGCACACCTGTGCACTAGGCTCACCAGCTTTCTATATATGTGTATGTAAGAGTGTGTTCAATTGAGTTTGTGTGTGTGCCTGTGCGCGTGTATGCACATGTGTGTAGGAACACTGTGTGTGTATGTTTGGAGTGGTACCTGTCTGTTTCACGCTGCTGTCCGTTGTGATAGACTTGGCTCTCCCCTTGGCATCCTTTCATGTCTCCTCCTCCCTGACTGTCAGTCTGCTTTATCAGCACCATCTCGTAACTAAAACCCCTGGCTCTGGCTCTGCCCTGCAGGCCTACCTGGGACTCATGGAATTGTTAGAAGCCCGTGGGAAATATGACGAGTTCTGTGTGCCCATGGTCATGGTGCCAGCCACTGTCTCCAACAATGTGCCGGGTTCAGACCTCAGCATTGGCGCTGACACAGCTCTGAACGCCATCACTGATGTAAGCGAGGCTGGAAAAAAAAGAGATAGCCACACCTACTTCCTGGTAGGCTCAGCCAATCACATAAAGGGGCAACGCTGACCTGGACCAACCCCCTCGGCCTTCCATTTACCAGCATCAGCCAATCAGCTATCACGATCAGCTATCCTGGCCAACATTTGCATTGATACAGTTGACAGGGCAAAAGGTTTTGGACCTGAATAGGAAAATTTTTTATTTTATCTACTGTACTAAATTTGACTAAATGTAACAATTGATTCAGTAACACCGTTTCTGAAATTAACAACCATGCAGTGAATGTTGGCTAAATATTTCCCTCAGTTTATAACTAACAGATAAACATTCATTACACATAGTTTGAATTTGAATAAACATTATTGATCCCCAGAGGGGAAATTGGATGGCTGGTAAACCAAAGCCGAGTTGTCCCTAGCACTCCCAGGTAAGTGCGTAATGACATGGAGGCATGCTTTGACCGTACCTATGTGTCGTGGTGGCCACCATGTTTGCTCCAGCCTGCCCCTTGACTGTGTGTGTACCTACCTCATTAACAAAGACCGACGGTCAACAACGTTCAGGCTTTACACTGCTTAGTGTTTAATAGAATGCTATTTTACCCTCTAAAAGGCACAAACTAACATGCTGTAGTTGTTAGGTTGTGGTAGCTAAGTAGTTAGTAGCTGTTGAAGCTCTCACATTGATACTACGTGTGTGCTATTGCTAAGTTTGCATAAAACATTTTTTAGAACGATCCCTTAGTAAGTGTTTTGTGTAAAGATTACAGCAAAATGGTGAACAGTTCTTTTCTTTTAGCACTTTTTTTAGCACACGGTTAAATACTTTAGTGATTATTCATCCGCCAGAATCTAGTCCAGTTCGTTTCTTTTTTTACAAAGGTCCTTGTGAAAGAGTTACTGTACAAGAGTCCTCTTTTTAAAGGATTGTATACAGCAGTTAGGCACAACATCACAACGCTGTTGTATGCAGTCCAAACAGCATGTTGTGAAACGACAAGGCAGAGGTCCAGTCTGGGCTACAAGTTGACCGACATCTCTTCCTCCTTCATCTCCGTCCCCCCCTCTGTCATCATCCTCATCCTCTGTTTGTGGACTTGACCCGTGCTTGTCCTGCCACCTGTGTGCCCCGCCTCCAGCCACCGTTTCGATTGGCTGAGGTACTGTAGGCAGTGTCACCGGCTGCATTGAGCTGCGAAACCCAAACAGACCTCTCTCTGCCTCTCCATCAGATGAATCCCTTCTTTTTTCAACCCTACAACCTCTCCACCCCCTCCTCTCACCTCCCTACCTCCTCTCCCAGCTTCTTACCGTAGCTTTTTCCTCCATCCTTCCCTCTCTCTTTCCTCCCTCCGTTCCCCGCCCTCCCCCTCTCTGCCAATGGGAAGCCATAGCTGCTATCACACGGAAAGAGCCCGGAATAGCAGGGTACACTCGATCAGTGTCTCCGAGAGGTGTGTTCGACCGTCTCTCATTCAGAAGTCTCCCCCTGGTTGTCTAATGCGTGTTGTACTACTGCCTACTGCTTCAGGCGCTTGAGTGTCTTCTGCAGCTGTATGAGGCTCGGTCCAGCTATGAGGAGTTTTGCATCCCCATGTGTATGCTGCCTGCCACCATTAGTAACAATGTGCCTGGCACTGACCTTAGTATTGGGGCAGACACAGCCCTCAATTCCATCGTGGAGGTAAGGGACAAACCCCCGCTAAGATCACACTACTTTGATGACTTATCGATTGAAATCTCTCTTCTAGATGTTTTACCTCTGTTACAAAATATCACAACATTTAGATGTGCAATGGTTAGACGGTATCACACACTGCATGTAATGTAACATGTTTACCACTAAACAGTATATACTTTTTTAGCCTTCTGCAGGTCTCCAGTCTTTTGGTGAATAGAACATTTTAGAACGAACGGGCCTATGTGTGCTTAGTATAGCAAGCAAGCCGTGTCGTGGTATAACCACTCAATGACCTGCGGCAGTATCAGAATGCTTTATGGTTGTCTGCTATGAGTAGGGCGGAGTAACGCTATGATGAGGGATGTACTATCACGAAGCCTGGGTTGACGTATTCACTTCAGATGTGGAAACATAGCGTGTCGTGAACAATCCAGGAATTCTCAACTTATTATGTATGAACAGAATGAGAAAGAAAATGAGTTCACATGTTTTTAGCACCTTCTGTTGTGGCAGTAGTCTGCCTGGAATGGTGTGTTTGTTCACTTGATCTCCCGACTAATGCTGTCGGCGTCTGTTTAACTCTGCGAGTGTGTTTGTGTGTGTCAGACATGCGACCGCATCAAGCAGTCTGCCAGCGGGACCAAGCGGCGTGTGTTCATCATTGAGACCATGGGAGGGTACTGTGGGTACCTGGCCAGTGTCGGGGGGTTGGCTGCTGGGGCGGACGCTGCCTACATCTACGAAGAACCCTTTGACATCAGGGACCTTCAGGTGAGACAAACGCACACTTAAACAAACAGGAATATATGTGCAAGTTAATTCAGAAAAACCTCTCCCAAACCTTCAACTTGAACCCTCATAGCAGTCTCATAACCATGACATACTGTAAATGGAATATGTCCTAAGCAGTTATAACAGCTAACATCAGGTTATGACCATCTGCCTTTGCAGAGACTGTTGTTTAGGTAAGATACTCAAGTTGCAGAAGCACTTGAGTCTATTTGGCTAGCAGTGCAGTATTATAGTAGAGCATGTGTAAGTGGAACAGAATGGATTTGTGCCCAATATAGATCAATGTTTTTAAGGTGCAGTTATGCTTTTTGCTGGTCAAGAGAAAGAACACTGACTCGTAGCATGTTTTATTTCAGTCCAACGTTGAGCATCTGACAGAGAAGATGAAGGGAGCCATTCAAAGAGGATTGGTCCTCAGGTAACGCAGTGCACTGGAAGTGTTCCAATATCTCCTTTTCGGTGAAGGCAAGAGAAAAGTGTACACTTTGGGAGAAAGGAGAGATAATTGGGACTTATCCACTCACTCACCGTCTCATTCAATCCCTCTCTCACTCACTCACTCACTCCCTCACTCACTCCCTCATTCTCATTTTGGTGTGGCAGAAATGAGAACAGCAACGAGAACTACACGACAGACTTCATCTACCAGCTGTACTCTGAGGAAGGGAGAGGAGTGTTCGACTGCAGGAAGAATGTACTAGGACACATGCAGCAGGTAGGTAACCATAGAATACTCTGTGGTTGCGTCCAAAACAGATCCCCATTTCCTATATTGTGCACTACTTTTGAGAAGAGGAGAATATAGTGACAGCTGTTGTGATTGTTTTGAAAGGGAGGGGCACCATCTCCTTTCGACCGCAACTTTGGGACAAAGATCTCGGCCAAAGCCATGCTATGGCTCACCAAGAAAATGAACGAGACCTTCAGACAAGGTACAGTAGTAAAGACTGTAGTTATGCCAGTAGATTCCTAGTGTCCTCAGAGAAGATTGTGATCGTGATGCAGCACCTTTACCTGGATCTGTCATGGAGTCCTTCAATAACATTTTGGGTGTTTTCGGTAGTTTTGTTAACAATGCATCCATCACACAGCACATTTCAAATTCCCTCCGGGTTCATTAGCGTATTTGTTATTTAATATAATGTGTAAGGGCTATGTTGGACACTTTGCATGATGAAATTGCAAGTAACTATTCCATAATAAATGTGACAATTGCGCTTATACTGCACTATAAGTGCATACCACATGTAAAAAAATATATATAACTTATTTACTAAGTAAATAAATAGTAAAATAAGTACTATACTAGTTTTGTGATTAAGGCTAACGTTAAAACATTACATTCTTCTTTGTCTTTTGTCTATTTGTTGTGCACATGGATGACATAAGATGAAGGTAAATTACTTAATTAATTGACTCTGGCTCCATGACCATCTATTTCATTAGATCTAGTTCCATGTCCCTTTACCCATCATGCCCTTGTAGTGTTACATGTCTCAAATAGAGTTTAGTTGGTGTTTGTAGCAGTTGGAGGTTCTGTTAAAAAAAACTAGAGCAGGTATTATATTTTGATATCATTTCTGGATCTGTGTATTTTTCTTAGGTTTGCTCTTATTCAGCACACTGTTGCACGACTCCTAGATGTTTCCTTCTGTCAAACCTAAATTAGAACAGTATTCCCCTTTCCCATTCAAACATTATCCTAGATCCATGTAGACAGTATAGTGACATTCCAATTGTAGGAAGTTGACTTAACAACCATTACCATAATCATGTACTGGAAACTTGGACCATAACCGTGAAGTGGCATATAAACCATGGATGAGTGTGTGACTGCTGACTGTTGTTTTGTAGGGAGAGTGTTTGCCAACACAGAAGACACGTGCTGTCTGTTGGGGATGCGTCGCAGGGCCCTGGTCTTCCAGCCCGTCGTACAGCTGAAGGATGAAACTGACTTTGTGTAGGTCACTTTACCTCTGACAGCTTTTGTCACTGTACAGCACCCCCTGACAGTAACACCTACACCTTAAGTCCTACAAACCTGACTCAGTTACACCAGCTCTGTCAGGAGAAATGGGCCAAAATTCACCCAACTTATTGTGGGAAGCTTGTGGAAGGCTACCCAAAACTTTTGACCCAAGTTAAACAATTTCATGGCAATGCTACCAAATACTAATTGAGTGTATGTAAACTTCTGACCCACTGGGAATGTGATGAAAGAAATAAAAGCTGAAAGAAATAATTCTCTCTAATATTATTCTGACATTTCACATTCTTACAATAAAGTGTTGATCCTAACTGACCTAAGACAGGGATTTTTTACTGGGATTAAATGTCAGGAATTGTGAAAAACTGAGTTTAAATATATTTGGCTACGGTGTATGTAAACTTCCGACTTCAACTGTACAATCTCTCCCTCTCTGTCTGTCCCCCTGCAGCCACAGGATCCCTAAGGAACAGTGGTGGCTGAAGCTCCGCCCCCTGATGAAGATCCTGGCCAAGTACAAGACAAGCTATGACGTGTCTGACTCTGGCCAGCTGGAGCACGTGGTCCGCAACATTCAGCCCAAGGAGTCAGACCCCTCCGGGGCCATGTGAGCATCAGTTGTCATAGGTCTGTCTGATTGTCCCCTTTAGAACAGGGGGCTGTCTGCGTAAAAGAGTACCAACTAGCAACAACCAATAGCAGCGTAAAAGTCCTCTGTTGGCCAGTTATCAGTCACTTTGTTTATTTTTCTGTCTGTCTTTCATTCGTCCCCATTGTAAAAGTCCCTCCTGTTTTCGTTTTATTTACAAACCGGCGTATACAGTAGGACTAGGAATCTCTGTCTGTCACCATTGAGAGCTCTCCAGCCTAACTCCAGTGCTTCTGTCTGTTTTCACACTGACCCGCCTGCTCCAACAACCCATACCCCCTCAGACCACTGGCAATTTCTATTTCTGTGCGACAACTCAGTCGTCGTGTCTGTCCCCTGCCCTTGTCAGTCACTGTGGCTGTGTTGTCAATCAGTGACCCTTTGTGTTGAACTGTACTTTCTCCTTCCTCCTCTGACACCCTGATGTCTGTTCCCAAGACTAACCCGTCTGAGAATAGGTAACACCATACGGTAGATCTGCCAGTGTGAAGTTACTGGCCATATTTACGTACCTGTAAGACTGAATGAAATACAATGCTGATATTGGCTGTGAGTTTCACATCACAAATGTTTTGTTTTTGTTTTAACTTCATGTTAATTTGCTTGAAACATGGATATATTATACAACTACTATTTAGACACTACTTAAAGTAGGAGTCAAATGTAATGCACCATTCATTTAAATGTGTAAGGCCAATATTCCCCACACAATAAACATTATTAAACATGGAAATACAAAGGAACTGAAGTCGTTGCATTTGTTGTATTAATGGTCACATACTTGTGTATTTACTCAAACATACTAAAAAGTAATTTTAAAAGCCTTATGCAATGGGTTTCATTATACCTTCCTGGGCCTGTATTAATATAGTATCTCAGAGTAGGAGTGCTGATCTAGGATCAGGTTCTCCTTGTTCATGTAATCTATTCATTACTATCTGAAAGACAAAACTGATCCTAGATTAGAACTCCTACTCTGAGACTCTTTATGAATAAGGCCCTGATGATGAATCGATAAGATCCCATATGCATTAGATGCGTCATTGGGTTCATTGGTTTTATTTTCTTTGCCACCTGATGGCAGCAAAGTACTGTCTCTGTTCACTATAACATTACCTGCAGTGTAGCCGAGGCTACATTTTCCAACTAGGCGTTTTCCAACAAGCTCCCTACAATTTCTACCTATTCAATTCAGAACCATTTCGGAGCATGGGCTCTTGTAAAAAAATATATATTTTTTAAAAGACATGAAAGCGTGTGCCTGAATTTGTATGTCTACATAGCCACCATAATAATGAATTTATCTTTTAATTTAAAGGGAATTTCAATTTCCCTGAGGTGTATTAAATGTGTATACATGTAATAGGGTAATTTTTTTCACACCTAAATGGATTTGCTTTGCTAATCATAAGCAGTTATGTGAGCGTGTATACAGAGGGCTAAGACCACTGCAAAGTGACAGTCAGCAACACGAAATATGAATTCTACTCATAAAAGTTACCCATAACCACCATCTTTATTCCCTTGGGAATCAGCTTTAACTCAAACTAATATGATACATTAAACTACAGTATAAGTCACTCATGCTTTCTTACAAAAGCGTTCTCTTTTTCATCATCATATTGTTTTCCTCACCTTCAGTGATGGGGGCTCGGGTTAGAGGGAGGTATTATTCTCCCATTGCTTCTCTGACCCTCCTACAGCACGAAATTAGCAACTCCAATAATTTGAGTTGATATAAGAATGCAGAGGGAGAGCCTGTGGGGTCATATGCTCATAGGTAATCAATAGTCATTACCTTTCATTTCTCCCCTCTTTCTGTTGTAAAATCACACACACTAACACACACACACACACCTGATCTCATCGGGCTGATTAAAGGTTGCAAATGAAGGGTCCTCTCTCTAGTTATGTATCAAAGCCGCAACTTTGTCTTCATTTAATGTAGCATTCTCTTTAACCAAAGGCCCAATTACAAGATGGGACACTGAATCACTGAAATGGGCTGCTATGTTGACCTTTACGAGATGAAAAGCATGTTTTCCTCTTTAAGTTCATACACTTGAATTGAAGGGATAATGAGGAATATTGGCAGAGAATTCTTCTCGCTGTAAATGGTGAATAAAGTCTACCCACCATGGGGCTAAAACAGATTACTTTGAAAGGTATTGTGATTACAAGAGTAACGACAGCCAATAAATCTTTGCTTGTGTCATTAAAAAAACTATATTTTCCTTTCAGATAAATCATGTATAAGTGACATGGGAAAGATTAATATTAAAAAATACTAGCATAGCTAATACATTGCAGCACAAATATCTGCCCCATGAAGGAAAATGCATATTGCCTGTAGCTGTAGCTGTGGAAATGGATTGTAAGTACGAGTACAATTCTTCCGTTCTCTGGATCCATGCAGGTTTGGAATAGTGATACTACTGTGGTGCAGGTTGATTTAGAACCACACAGCTCTCGTTCTCAGACCCAGTTGAAAGATATATTGAACATGTTGCAAAACACAGAGAAGTGTAGTGTTGGCTTAGGCAGGTGCAGTGAGTTGAACCTCATTTGAGTATTTTTACAATTTACTGAATGAGTGGATACTGGAGACTGGTCACTGGTCATCACACTTGGCTATTAGGGCTTCCATGAGGGCATGAAAAGCTGTAATTTTACATTGGTCTCTAGGTTGTTTAACCTGCTACCTGTCCACTCATCCCTAACATAGTCATCACTCCATTATGTGGCATTTGCCTCAGAATTGATATGAGAAATCTAAATGGAAAAGCAATTTTTGTTCATTTCTCTCACACACACTTCAGTGGCATCGGACAGATATAAGGAATTGTATTGGAGCCGCTAATGATGTTTGCTCTGCATCATTTAAAATGTTAATCTTTTGAAGAAAGCGACTTGGAGTCTGTGTCTTTATTTACTCGTCTGTATGTGACAGATAGAGAGAACAGAGTAGATGATATTGACGGTGGCGTTGTATTGCTGTATTTAATGAAAGGAGAGGAGCTTTAGTTGGCAGTCAGCTCAGAGACTGCAGCTGTCCTTTAATGTATTGGAGGTAATATCATCCTGACATTTCTCAGGACAGATTTTCATCGCAGGATCATCTATACTTTTGGACCTGTATGATAAATGATTCAGGACATTCATTTTCCTCTCTGTCTCATCTCTCCTTTCCTCTGTGTGAAGAATCAAAACTGTGTGTGTGTGTGTGTGGGCGAGTGTGTGGGCCAGTGTGAGCGTGTGCGTGGGCAGGTGTACGTCCGCATGTCTGTGTGTGTGGGTCTGTGCATGACTTTGCGTGTGCGTCTGTGTGAGAGAGAGAGAGCGAGACCCGGCGCGGCATGCGATGAGGAATAGAAGGCAGCATTAATGGAATTGACATTAATTTGACAGAGTGCTCGCTAACATGTGAAGTCACTCGCAGTTCATAAGAATAATATTAACTTGCCATTAGTATGCCAAGCGGCTGTCAAGCTTACCAGACGCCAGGCATTTTGGGAAGTCAGAGCCATGGCCCTGTTTCATTCTGGGGTTATGAGTGCATCCTGAAGCTATGCACAACAAGAAAACCCTCATTCCACTCACAGTCCCAGACGTAAATAGCCCACATTGTGAAAAGATGACAAAGATCCTGCTCTGGTATTGTAACCAATGGATGTATTGCAACACTGATACCCTCTGACCAACAGCATTCTCTGAATAGCTAAAAGCGTTAGTGAAAGGGTATCGATTAGGCAACAGGTTTAAGACAAAAACTAGGGCGGAATCAAGTTTTAATGTCACGTGCACAAGTACGTGACAATGCAGTAATCAATATCAGTGTACACTGAACCAAAATATAAACGCAACATGTAAAGTGTTGGTCACATGTTTCATGACCTGGATTAAAATCCCTCGAATGTTCCACACTCACAAAACGTATTTCACTCAAATGTTGTGCACAAATTTGTTTATATCACTGTTTGTGAGTATTTATCCTTTGCCAAGATAATCCATCCACCTGACAGGTGTGGCATATCAAGAAGCTGATTAAACAGCATGATCATTACAGAGGTGCACCTTGTGCTGGGACGATAAAAGGCTACTGTAGATTGTGCAGTTTCATCGCACAACACAATGCCACAGATGTCACAAGTTTTGAGGGAGCGGGCAATTAGCATGCTGACTGCAGGAATGTCCAACAGAGCTTGGGAGTATTTCTGTATGTAATAAAGCCCTTTTGTGTGGAAAAATGTATTCTGATTGGCTGGGCCTGGCTCCCCAGTGGGTGGGCCTCTGCTCTCCCAGGCCCACCCATGACTGCACCCCTGCCCAGCCGTGAAATCCATAGAGTGGGCCTCATTTATTTAATTCAATTGACTGATTTCCTTATATGAACTGTAACTCAGTAAAATCTTTGAAATTGTTGCATGTACCATTTATATTTTTGTTCAGTATTGTACTAAAAATAACATACACTCTTAGAAAAAGGGTTCCAAAAGGGTTCTTTGTATTGGGATAGGGTTATACCAAGAACTGTTTTGATCAGAAGAATCCTTTTTGGAAGACAAGGGTTCTTGTAAGGCAAAGGGTTCTACCTAGAACCTTTAACATCCTAAGAAACGTTTTTGGAAGAACGGGTTATTTGGCAAGAAGGGTTCTACAAAGAACCATATAATATTTCCCGGCATGTACTAGATTTTCAGAATTTTTTTGTTTTACTGTAATATTTGTGTTTTTGCATTTACATTGATTTGTTAATACATTTTATGCTACACAAAGATAAATAACCTACAGTTTTCTGAACTAATCCAAACTGTTGGATATATTGCACCCATTACTGAGATGGTTGTTCCAGATTTGATGATTGAGGCAGTCTCAAAGTTCTATCTTCCCTACCCTGGCAGTCATACTGAATGCAGGTTGTGGGTCATTTACAATTCCACTTGTTGGAATTGTAATAGGAATTACACATCACTTTGCAAGCCAGCATAATGTGACTTGCAGGCCTAATGTGGCATGTAGACCAGGAGATTCCTAACACCACTCTGTTATACTGTAACTAGGCCCTCAAAGAAATTCCTTATGATATATATAATGTATTCTCATAGATTATACAATTTTAAAAGCAAATAAGGCTGGTGGAACCGTTCCTAGAGGGTTCTAGGCAGAACCCTCTGCAAAGGGTTCTACCCAGAACCAAAAAGGGTTTCTCTATGGGGACAAACTGAGGAATCATATATGGTTCTACTTAGCACCTTTTGTTTCTAAGAGTGTAAGGTAGAAGAACAAAAACATGAGAAATAAGAAATAATAAGAACTATATACAGGGTCAGTTCCTGTACCATAATTACAATGTGCAGGGATACTGAGGTAGATATGTATAGGGGTAAGGTGACTACAGTAGGCATCAGGATGTATGATAAACACAGTAGCAGCAGCGTATATGATGATTGTATGTGAGTGTGTGTGCGTGTGTGTAGAGTCAGTAAAAATGTGTGTGCGTGTTATTTGTGTGTGAGCAAATGAAATGTTTGTGCTGGAATGTCAGTGCGTGTGAGTGTGCATAAAGACTGAAAAAATAAAAAATAAAATACAAGGGTCAACTCAGATAATCCGTGTAGCCATTTTGTTAGCTATTTAGCAGGCTTATGGCTTGGGGATAGAAGCTGTCCAGGAGCCTGTTGGTGTCAGACTTGATGCACCGGAACCGCTTGTCGTGTGGAAGCAGTCCGCACCACCCTCTGTAGCACCATGCGATTGAGGGTGGTGCTGTGGCCATACCAAGCAGTGATGCAGCTAGTCAAGATGCTCTCAATGGTGCAGCTGTCCACATTCCCTTGACTTGCAAAAGGCTTCAAGTCACACACACACACACACAAAGTACACACACACACACAATGACAATGTTGAAAGCAGACTTGAATCATGAGCGTTGGGTGTTACAGCCAAATGCCATTAAAGGCCTCCCCCATTAACACTAATCAAAAACCACTTTAGTTGATAAGAACCCTGAGGTGGCCCACTACCTAGTGGCCACATCGCTCTTCAGCTAATATTGACCAGCCACAAACAAGCTGCCAGTACTAACCATCACCAGGGTGATAAAGAGACGGAAGGGCTTCTAATTGTCCATGAAAAGGCACTTCCTCTCCACTGCAGGTCTTTGGATGGTGTGGATCATGGTGATTTGTCTCTCTGGTAGAAAGGGGACTCATTGGGGCTGCTGGGCTCTCTCTCCATACAATATGGACTCGGCATGGCTGAACTGCTCATGAAAGATGCAGTTATGCAGATGTGGTTTGGAGTGAATGAATGCCACCCATAGGGGGCTGGTGGGTCGACGTGGGAGGGAGGGAGGCTGGTCCTACTGTACTGTACCATCGTGTGTGTGACCTACAGAACCCAGCTAGCACATTTGATTCCTTGGAAGTTGTGGGAACATATGTTTTTGGTTTCACATTGTTGGTGGGAATGAAGCCATACATTTCCTGACCTACAGAACCCAGCTAGCACATTTGATTCCTTGGAAGTTGTGGGAACATATGTTTTTGGTTTCACATTGTTGGTGGGAATGAAGCCATACATTTCCTGACCGGTAAAAGTTTTTTGAACATTCTGAAAACAGAAGTGAAAATTTCACCTGTTCTGTATATGTTTATTTTGAGGTTGCAGGGAGGTTTTGAGAACATTTTACTCTGGTTCCTTGAATTTTTCCTGGGAGGTTTTATTAACACTGAGAACAGAAAGAGTTTTTAAATAACTTCCTTAAAACCTTCACTGACTGTTTCAATAAGACATTTAATAACATTGCCTGTTTTGGGTATAAACAATTCAATTCCAAGCACCGATATGGACAATTTCCATAAGCATTAGTCATGCAAACACATTTATTTTTTATTGTGACACGACATCAGTGATATTCAAACCTATAATCTTCTGTTCTCTATTCATGAAATGAGCCCACTGCGCCAAAGCTGTTAATTTTAGTCTATTCAAACAGACACCATTTCAAAGGAAACAAGCATTCATTAAGATCAAGTACGGCCAATTAGTGGACACCTGAACACACTAAAGTAAGAAGTTAGAAGATGGAGAGAGTTTTGTTGATGATGAGAATGGAATGTATATGTTTTTAAGTAACATTTGTAGAGCGTTCTCTGAACGTTACTAAAGTTTTCTTAACATTCTCAGAAAAATGTGAGAACATGACTTGAAATAGAACCATGAGGAAACCTGTAGATGATATTATGCTGAAGTACTGAAATTCCCTCTGAAGAATGTTGTTTCTTAACGTTCTCTGAACTATTTGAAGACATTCCCAATGTAAAACAAGTTGGAGAACATTCCGAGAACAATCCAAATGTAAATGAAATGTAACCCTGTTTGAACATTTCGGAAATGTTCTGTCAAAATAATGAAATGCTAAGAAACATTTTTGCTTTTTTGTCAAGTTCTATAAACGTGCTGAGAATGTTCCAAAGCCAAGCAACTATCCTTAGCCATTCCCAGAATTTTGTGGGAAAGTTGTATGCTAAATAACCAAGGGACAGCCAGGCTCGCACCAAGCTCTAAGAAACACATGGTTCTCAGAAATGTATATGCTAGCTGGGAAGGCTTCAGAGCCAGCAGCAGCAATGACATAACAAACAATGTGTATATATGCCCAGCATTTCAGAGAAAGATAGAGACAGGGAACACAGAATGCCCAATAACACAATGAGACAGAGACAGAGGAAACTGCCCAGCTAGCACATAATGTTCTGAGAACCATATGTTTCTTAGAGCTTGGTGAGTTGGTGCTTGGTGGTTGTCTTATGGTTATTTTGCATACAACCTTCCCACAGCTTTCTTGGAATGGTGCAAGATAGTTGCTTGGCTTCAGAACATTCTCAGCACATTTAAAGAACTTGACAAAAAAAACATTATTTTCTTTCCATTTCATTACTTTAACGGAACGTTTCCTAAATCTTCAAACATGGTTACATTTCATTTCAATTTTGGTCATGTTCTAGGAACGTTCTTCAACTGGTTGTTCTACTGTGGGAATTTCAGTTCTTCAGCATAGTGTTTCCAACAGGTTTCCTCGTGGTTCTATTGAAAGTAATGTTCTCACATTTTTTTGGAGAACGTTAAGAAAAATGTACATAAAAATCAGAAGCAAACTTTAGTCATGTTCAGAGAACGTTATACGAATGTTATTTAACATTTAACACAGCATCAACAAAACTCTCTCTATCCTCTAACTTGTTAAGTGTGTTTAAGTGTGTTGGCCATGCACACTAATTGGCTACACCTGATCATAATTAGTACTTGTTTACTTTGAAATGGGGAATGTTTGAATAGACTAAAATTAACAGATTTGTATGAATAATAAAAAAAACATGGCATGCTACAGTAGCTCAATGCTGGCGGAGAAGTGGATTAATTCCATGGATAGAGAACAGAAGATCATAGGTTTGAATCTCACTGACGCTGTGCCACATACAAAAAAAAATGTGTTTGCATGAGTAATGCCTAAGCAAATGAATATTAATGTGTCCTGTCTGTGCTTAGAAGTCAAACAGTTAGCCTACTGTAAGCTAGCAGTGTTATTTAAAGTGTTATTGAAAATATTCTCCAAAACGTTATTTATTTAAATACCTACCTTCAAATAACATATAATTTCACTTCTCACATAGTTAATAAAACCTCCCAGGAAAACCTTCAGGGAACCATTTTAAAAAGTTCTCAGAACTGTTCACTTCTGTTATCAGAACGTTAAAAAAATCTATGTTTTACCGGTCAGGAAGCATAGGGCTTTGATCCCAGAACCAATGGGAAACCAAGAATTTAAGTTCCCACAACTTCCAAGGTGGTGCCTTTATTACACTTAGGGACAGTTTCCTGGACCCAGATTGCAATAGCCCGTACCTGCTCAGTGGGACATCACCATTGAAAGCAGGGGTTGGAAAAATACATTTTTTAAATTCCGTTCCACTGTTCTGACCAGCAAAATAAAGTTCTGAACCAATTCAACCCCCCCAAAAGTATTGTTTTTTTAATCATTCCTTTCTGTTCCTTTAAAGAAAAATGTACTTCCTTTTCATGGAATCCAATTTTCGCTACAACTCCCGTACGGGCTCGGGAGAGACAAAGGTCAAAAGCCAGGCATCCTCCGAAACACAACCCAACCAAGCCGCACTGCTTCTTAACACAATGTGTCACCTAGTTAGCATGCACTGCGTCCGGCCCGCCACAGGAGTCGCTAGTGCGCAATGAGACAAGGATATTCCTACCTGCCAAACCCTCCCTAATGACACTAGGCCAATTGTGCGTCGCCCTATGGACCTCCCGGTCGTGGCCAGATGTGACAGAGCCTGCGCACGAACCCAGAGTCTCTGGTGGCACAGCTAGCACTGCAATGCAGTGCCCTAGACCACTGCGCCACCCAGGAGGCCTTCTGTTCCTTTTTAAACCTTTGAAATAGCTCAATATTAAATTACTTCACCAATTAGAGCACATAGATCAGCTGGCTATGGAGTGGGCAAGCTATAGTTGTTTGCGTTACGGAAAGACTGAATGCCCTGAAAGTTATTATTCCCATGCTTTTAAAACAAAGGTTCTGTTCCAGGAACAGTATAGATCACTGTTGTACCCTCTTATGATTCTATTGCAAGAAAAGTTGTGTTATTTTCCAGTTTTCAGTTCTGTCCCCTGATCCTGTTCCAACCCCTGATTGAAATAACTTTTTGGTGCATAGCAGGGCTCAAACTGTGTCCAGAAAATTGTTTAACTCTGTCCAGATGAACATACAAAACAACCACATGAATAGTTTACATTTTGGACCAGAGGTCAACATCAGACTGCATGATGATTGCATGTAGTTCTGTTTTGTATAATGAATCTAATTCAATGCTAGAAAAGGAGAGGATCATGTTGCAAAACACTAACCACATTATGGTGGTCCACATTTACACCCGTCATACATACTGTACATAATTTCATTTATTGTTTCCAATTTCATTTCCTAAATATTCATGGGTAGGAGCTTGGGGCAAAGTTGTTCGTATTTGGTGGATCAAACCCCTCGTTTTCTTGCATCTGGTTAAGTCCGGACCTCTTTCTTTTTTTCCTTTCTTCCTTTTTTAATGAGATCAATAGAAAAATGCTACCCATCTTTCTGTTATACCCCGTCATCCTAAATTAAAGAATGAATTCAAGGTTTGATACAAAAGACGATGAAGGCATATTTGAACATTCAAAGAGAGGGAGACAGTCTACAAGCAGCATTCCCAAAATTATTTTTCATCTCCAGGGTTCATGCATATTTAATAGGTAGCGGTAGAATATCACAGGGTAATACAATCCCAGCATGCATTGAGTCGAGAGGGAGATGGAAAAAAAACTTCTGCGATCGTTGTCATGAGCAATAATTCTCTGCAGAGCTGGGAAACAAAATAGCCAGAATGCTTTGATGAGGAAAAAAGAGAGTGGTAGGATACAGTGGAGGTTAAATACTGAAGAGGACTGGTCCCTTGGATGCTGTCTTTGTTCAGTTGAGACCAGCTCAGAGGCAGAGGAGCATACATTGATTAGTGAGTGACACTAGTTGACAAGCCCAGTGGACACCGTCCCAGGAGTTTATCTCTCTCCCTGCTGCCCCTAACCGTGTAAACACATCACATAATCAGTATGCACACACAAACACACACACACACACACACACACACACACACACACACACACACACACACACACACACACACACACACACACACACACACACACACACACACACACACACACACACACACACACACACACACACACCTCAGTTCCCTCACACACCACTGTCCCCTTAAAGATGTCCAGCTTTCAGAACAACAAACACATTCATTATTTCAATGCATTTACACAAGAATCCCAATTCTGATATTTTGCCCAATTATAGGCAAACGAGCTGATCTGATTGGTCAAATGAACAATTAGTGGGAAAAGGTCAGAATTGGGATGCATGTGTAAACACAACCTTAAAGGTTCTGTATCCACTATAGATAAGCATGAACTGTAATGTAGGTGTGGCTATATAATAGTAAATCTGTATCCTAGAACTACCGGTATCTATTTACCCATTGTAGTTACCATGCTTATTAGGCATTCATCACACGTGTGTAAAATGAGCCATGAAACAGCGTTGTCATGCTGAACAGAATTTTAATTACAGATCGTCTCCTCCCTTCCTTTAGAGTACGCTCCAATTGGTCTGAAATAACAGCAGAAAAGGCCTTTCTGAAGGGAGAGACAGTGCCATTAACATTAGCTATCAGGAGTGATATAAAAGCTATATCAGAGAATAATTAACACAGGCAGCAAAGCTACCATTTAAGCCAGCTTAAAAAAAAAGAAAAGCAAAAACCTAATCAATTCCTAGCAGGGGAATATCCAGTTTGGAATATTAAGACAGGGAGGGAAAGGAAAAAGGAAAACATATTTTTTTTAAAGCGTCCGTTCATTTGCATTTAAAATGTGGGTTTTTAATTGAAATCGGTTGGATAATTAGGGTGTAGATTGAGGAGGAGGAGGAGATGGTGTTTGGTTGGAGCCCTTAGAACATGTCAACCCAGCAAATGAGTGAAGGGGCCTCTCTCTCTCTCGCTCTCTCTGTTTGACAAACAGAGATGAGTCCCATATCTCCCCATCCACATAACCCAGTGGACTTTGATTTTCTGCAGGATTTGAAGCCAAGGCTAAATAGGCTGATCTAAATAAACCCGACCCTCCCATCCTCCTCCTGCTTCCTCTCCTCCACCCTTCCACCCCCATGCAGAGATCATTGACAGGAGACCTCCACTAACAATAACTCATTTGGACCTGGACCGCTTTTATTTTGACGCTTGATACCTGCTTGTTTTATATCCTGACAGCTAAATTGAGTCGTAAAGACTTGTAAAAATAACGATGGTCCAGAGTCCTGTTCGACAGTTCAAGCCACCCATTTTTATTTTTCCATAGGTCCCCCGTGGGCTGTTAGCTGGCGCATTAAGGCCCTGACACGTTAACAAGTGCGAAGATATTTACGGGAGGCTGACCTCGACCCTAGCTGGCCGGTGTTGTAGTTCAGTCGATGGTGGTGGTGTCAAAGAGTGCTAAAATGTAATTATTCCCCAGTCATTCACAGTGACCTGTCCATAATCCAGAGGTATGCTGGACCATAGAAATAAAATCACTAGAACGTGAATTCCTATTCAAGTCAATATGCTGTGATAGGTGAACCAATTTCTTTTTTCTTTTTTTTACCATTTACCATTCTAGTAATTCTATTTCCATGTATCATCCACACCATCTGATGTGTGGGCTCTGTTTACCCAGGGTGGATATTCCTCTAGGGAGACGGACTGTAAGGAATGCCAATATGAACTGACTCCTCTTCAATGGCTGCTCGGGTTAGGTCCCTGTGTGAAAACAGACGATAAATCCAAAATCACATAGAGTTTTATTTGTCACATTCATAAACAACAGGTGTAGACTACAAATGAAATGCTTACTTACACCAGCAATGAGAGGAGAAAAATAAAATATAGAAACAATTACAAGAGGAGTAAATATACAATAAGTAACAATAACTTGGCTATATACACTGGGTACCAGTACCGAGTCCATGTGCAGAGTTATGAGGTAATTGAGGGAGATATGACAAAGTAAATCATTCTTTTCGTATTCTCTCACAGGGTTACTCATTAACTCTCTGTCAAAATCCCAAAAGGCACCCTATACCCTATATAGTGAGTGCACTACTGTTTAAAAGTAGTTCACCATATAGGGGATAGGGTGCCATTTGGAATACAGACTCTGGAACCCCCAGTATCAGCACCATTGATTGGGCAGACAAGCAGTTAAAGCGTATTTAACAAAGCACTAAAGGGGAGTGCTGTAACACACTGTAACGAATCGGCACCCCTATTCAGCATTACTGGAGCTAATTTCCCCCCAACTTCAGACATCCCCGAACTTCGGACACTCTCTAGCGGTTGGAGGATTAAATCATCTGGAGCTCAACATTGAAATGGCCTGGAAAACATTTTGCGACTAAAGACAACCTTCTAGCTAGCTGACCACCAATTTTCATTGCAGTTTATGTAAGTTAGGTTTGGAGAGTTTTCAAAAAAGTTATATATATTGACATTTTGTGGGACATGCTGTATAGTGTAACATTCGACTGCACGACAGACCACACATCATTTAATATCCAGCTTCTACCTAAATTATTCATACTCATTTATATGTTAGTATTAAAACTGTTATCTACTTTCTCAAAACATAAGATTAATCTGTAAAACAAATCATGAGACATCATTTGGTTACAACACTGAAGAAGATGTTGGTGAAGAACCAAGGAGGGTGCACCTGGCTACGCTACGATAAATTGACAGGCAAGTCCTTTTTTTTAACTTGAAGGCTAACTCTTCAAGTCAACTGTCTAGTAAACACTTCGAATATGAGGTTGGTGTCTCTTTTTTGAACAAAATTAGATGGCCAATAACTGGGGACCGACCGAATGCTGATAATTCGGGACATATTTGTTTTGCAAAACCGCTTCTCAAAAAGCTGATCGGAGTAGTATTTCCACTGATAAGTCAAACATGCTAATTGCTAACCCGTTAGCTATCATTTTTACAACAGTAAAGATTACAAAACATTGATAGCTTGATCACAAGGTAACACCGTTGAAGGTAATATAGTTCAACGCTGTTGAAAATGCAGATAATACGGGGTGCTACGCTATGGTATTGTGGTGTTAGATTAGATATTAGACAATTGTACGAATCTCATTAAGGTATTTATAAGTCACATTCTTTCAAATCAAATTTCAAGAGTTAAATGTACTGGAAACATGGCAGACTGTGGTATTTAAGATGGTGAAGTGGTCTGGTAGCATGACTCTGGCTAGAGAGTTAAAATGGAGGGGTATATTTGAGTGGTTGAAAAGACTGGACATCTTACAGACTGTGGTTTTAAAGATGGACACTACAGTACAGTCTGATCTGTATAACATGACTCTCTGGCGAGTTCCTGCCGGCTATCTCTACCCGTATGGAGAAACCATATGAATTTCACGTGAACACGTGATGTTGTTGAATAAATGATAAATGTGACAACGGGGATGCAACATTTCCACATGTGATACCGTAACACTACACGTGACAACATTTGAGCACATGAAAACACAAGTGTCAAATGTAATTTAGAGTATTTTACTATGAAAGGCATAATTGAAATGAATTCAATTTAAACAGTCATGGTCCCATGCAGGTTTTGTCTAGCTCCCGGTTTGCTTCAGGGACGTCCCCAAGTAGTTTAAAAAATATATTATGTCATGGTCCCCTGCAGTTTTTGTCTAGCTCCTGGTTTGTTTCAGGGATGCCCCAAGTAGGATTTTAGAATATTATGTCATGGTCCCCTGGAGGGTTTTATCTAGTTGCGATGAAAATACAGTACATCTAGTTACTGTATTTTTACAGCTAAATTCAGGTGTTAATGGACAGTATGCAGTTTACTTGGGACTCAACCTCTCTTGGGATTTCCCTGATAGTTACCTTAAGTTAATGCTGCTCCACCAGATCTGGGAACATCATGGAGATTGGCAAGAATACCTATCTGCACTTTGCCTAAAGTTGCAGTAAAATAAAGCAAATATATACAACAATTTGAAGGTGTTATTTCTATAAAATAACATTATGCTGCTGTATTCTGATTGGCAGTGCCACCAGGTTCATACTAATTGCTTGGAACATATATTAACACAAAATAAGTGTATGATTACCTGGGGTACATGGTCAAAGGCACACTTCACAGGGACACATGAACTCAATGGGGCATTTTTCTACCCAATATTTTGAATGTAAGTTATGATCGTCACTGAGCTTTGATAGGTGGGGGCAATGTACTTGTGGGGCTCATATAAAAGGGAATGTCCTCCCTCTGTTCATTAACATTAAGCTTGTACACTGTCAGTTCTGCAGCCTTCATTTACAGCTAGTCACCATGTCATTGTAATAATCACTTTGGTACCAGACCATCAGGTCAGTGAGCGTGAGGAATTAGCCACAGCAAATTACTGTGAATTTTACAATAACTAGTTGACAGTAACTAGTTGACAGTAAGTTATTGAAAGGTAAACACTAACTTCCTGTGAAACAGCTTCCATTAAGCTACAGGAAAATGCACAGTAAGCTCTTTACCAGAGGTGGGACAAAGTCATTGTTTCACTCAATTCCCAGGTCAAGACAGGCAAGTCCGAGTCAAGTCTCAAGTCAAGATCACAAGTCTCAAGTCAAGTTTCAAGTCCTAAACTTTGAGTTTCGAGTCCTAAACAAGTCATAATGTGCTCTTCACCAAATGTAATACCATTTCATATTTTTAACAAGAGTAATAGTTTGAATATTACATTTACGCAAATCATGAATGATTAAAAAAATATATTTATTACTTTCCAAATAAACTTTATATTTCCATGGAAATACATGGGTAGCCATAAGAAAGACCCCCCTCAATAGCGATTGACTATCGAGGATCGCTATGGGGCGCTATCAGGCGATGTAGGCTTGTACACAATCGCCCAACCTTAACACACACACACACACACACACTGTGTGTGGTTACAGTAGGCTAACATACAATATGTCAATGGCTTTAGGAACAGCAGTAACATCAGGCAGGATTTAGGTTACCAACTGTCTAGCCAGTTGTAGCTCAATCTTGGGTGCAATGATCATGTTCCCGCACTGACTGACTGTGTGGAGGCTCATTGATTTAACGTTAAGTTAGCCAACATGCTACACTAGCAAAGTTATGAATGATATAGCTGTCGGCTATATTAGCCATGACTTACCGCTCTTTGTGCAGCTACAAATGTTGAACAAAGTTGGAAGTTGTTGCGCCTCCGTCTGTCATTTTCTTCCCACATGTTTTGCAAGTTGCAATCCGTTTTCTGTTGATACAACATAGTCTTTATATCCGAAAATAATAATTTTGGGTATCATCTTTCCAAAGGCTCCATCTGAATGGAGCACGCAACTTTTTCTCAACTGGCACAATTTGATTGGCTGCTGTCCGATCCAAACTGTAATTCGTTAAATGAAGAGTTGATGCGCTGCACATTTTTTTCATAGCATAATTTGTAATATTTGGGCTTGGGGAGGGTATCAAGTCAGTCCGAGTCAAAAGGCTCAAGTCCAAGTTAAGAGTCATTGGTGTTAAAGTCAAAGTCGAGTTGCAAGTCATCATATTTGTGACTCGAGTCCACACCTCTGCTCTTTACAGTGCAGTTCTTGAATGTCACAAATTATTACAAAGATTGCAGAACTGACAACGGTTCATCAACATAACAATAACACCACTTAAACTGGTACAACATTTCAACTGACAGGTTGCACAAATACAACGTATTTTAGACCGTGCCCGTAAATATGTTAATGAGCCTACCTAATGCTGCATTCATTACCAAGTGGGAATTTACCACATATGACTGGGAAACATGCTGACTTCTGCTGACATTACTCCCACATGCTGACCTTTGAGGTCACCTACAGTAGCAAATTATCGTTTCCCAATGATTTCAAAGCACGTGAATGCATCCAACTTGTATTTATGACTTCACAACTGGTCAATTTCGACCTCCCACATGGTTACGAACACAGCATTATATTTTATATATTGGGTAGAAAAATGTACCATTATACTAAATTATCCGTACCCTATAAGGTACCGAAAACCACCATGTGAGCTCCTATGTGTACCTCTGAAGATACCTTATGTGTACCTTTGACCTTTTTGTACACCAGAGAACAACACTGTACAGTAGCCATACTCTTATTTTTGAGTGTGTGGATATACACTCACCGGACAGTTTATTAGGTACATCTAGTACTGGGTTGGGCCCCCCTTTGCCTCCAGAACAGCCGGATGTTGGTCCGTGCTGACGTGATGGCATCACGCAATTGATGCATATTTGACAGTGGTACATTCACGCTGCGAACAGCCCGTTCCATCTCATACCACAGATGCTCTATTCTATTGGGTTGAGGTCTGGGGACTGTGCAGGCCGCCCAAGTAAAATGAACTCGCTGTCATGTTCCAGGCTTTGTTTTTCCATTCCTCAATTGTCCAGGGTTGGTGATCGTGTGCCTACTGGAGCTGCTTCTTCTTGTTTCTAGCTGATAGGAGTGGAACCCGGTGTGCTGCAATAGCCCATCCGTGACAAGGATCGACGAGTTGTGAGTTCCCGAGATGTCATTCTGCACACCACTGCTTTACTAAGCTGTTATTTGTCTGTTTGTGGCCCACCTGTTAGCATGCATGACTGTTGCCATTCTCCTGCGACCTCTCTCATCAACAAGCTGTTTTCGCCCACAGGACTGACACTGACTGGATGTTTTTGGTTTGTCGCATCATTCTCAGTAAACCCTAGACATAGTTTCTGAGATACTGGAATGTGATATGTAATCTACACCTCGATAAGACTGACAGTAAATCCTCAAGATTTTAATGAACGATTTTCAACTTAAGTGTCATTATTTCTGTGTAGCCTACACTTTCTCATTCTGAAATGTGAATGCTAGTAGGACAGGTGTGGCATTCGTGACGTCGATTTGACAGCTCTAACGCAGTTACAGCTCCGACACCGCCAAAACACCAGCAATGCGGGTGTTCGGTTATCGCAGTGCAGTGCCATCTGCACTGCTATTTTAGTTATCAGTTGCTCTGACTATTCTTTCGTTATTGATTTAATAGACTTATTTCAGCAATTTGAGGGTTTTCTGTTGGTGAGGCATATTATTCTGTTTTAATGTTACTCCTGAATCACTCTGTTAAATATAATGGTTTTCTTGAATGTATTTTTAACAGAGATTTACTTTGACATCCAAAGTGTAGAAATACAGGTGAACTCAGTTACTGACAGACATGGTGGCGTAGCAGGAAGATCAGATTGCTGTGACCTAAGAGGTTGACAGTTCAAATCCCAAGAAAGGACACGTTGAATAATATTTACTGTACAAATAAACGTACACAATTTAGTCATGTGTGCCAAATATGTAAGTTAAAAGCACCGTGTGTATTATAGAGACACATTTTTGATTGCAGGGCATCACCTGTGAAATCTCATGTGAAAATGTGAATCCACATGTGAAACGTTGTGTGATCACGTGAAGTCTTCCAAAAACACAAGGTTTCAGATTATTTCACATATGAAAATCCACATCATCACATGTGAAGTGTTCCAAAAAACACTCGTGCAAAACCTGTGGAAATGTCACGTGAAATCCTGTGATTTTCCACATGTGAAATCATGGTTTTCGGTAAGAGTACTCTCCAGTTCTCCTGGGATTAAGATCCACTCTGTGTGCCTGTCTGCCTGTAATAAGCAGTGTGTGTGTGTGTGTGTGTGTGTGTGTGTGTGTGTGTGTGTGTGTGTGTGTGTGTGTGTGTCCTTGCAGCCAGCCAGGTAATATTACCAGTCCATCTCCTTCAGGGCTCGGCCATGTGTAAAGGACTACACTGCACTCAGTGGCTGGTTAAAAGCCTCACCTGCTATTGATGTCATCCTGGCTGTTTGTCGTTTGCTTACTCATCTGCAATAAGCCTGTTAAATTAAACCAACTGGAGAGATATTTCTCACACACGCACATGTGAGAAATTCAATATGGTCCACACACACACAGGAACAACAAGACACAAAAAAATACAGATCTTTGCAATTCTCTGCCCAAATGCTGTTAACAAGTGAATAGGTGCTATAATAGAGCAGTGAGCACAATAAGACAACATATTGTGGTTGTATTAAATTCATCCCAGGTTGTGAAACTCACCCTGCCATGTCTAGGAAATGAAAGGGTAATAACAGGAATTTGTGGAACACAATTCAAAGGGCTCGTAAAATGTTTGGGATACTTCAAATCATTCATTTAATCTAGCAGTAACTCTTTTTATTCTCAGGTTTCCATGGAAACTAGTCAGATGGGGCACAGGAGATGAGGGAGGGGGGGGGGTCTTGATGGGCGGGGGGTGTGGTGAATTTGGGAAGGGTTGGTGGTGGTGGAGGGTGGGGGGGTAGTATAGTATAGTATGATCAACTGACAGAACGAAGAAAAGGTGTGTCTCTCTCTCTGTCTATCTCTCTAGCTCTCTCTCCTATCCTAACTTCCTCGTCCTTGAAAAGCCTGCCTCCCTCACAACGAAGGTATTTATCATTGGCCATTAATTACCATCCAATTAACTATTCCCTTTGTGGAACCATTGTAATTCTGCACAGTGTCGAGTTCCCTTTCAGCCAACCCAGCAGGCAGCCTGACACCTAAATGTGTTTCGGCTTAGACCAAAAAGAAGGGAGAAGGGGAAAGTTTTTTTTCTCTGTTTTTTTCAACAAAGCTTTAGTCTGCTTAGTAATGTAATGTAACTCTGGGGTAATTAAAACTGGACCATATTGAATGGTTCATTTGTAAAATTCGGAGCTAATTTTGGGGGAGATTTGTCACTAAATATATATATTTTTAATTGGCAAGGCCAGCTTAAGCATTATATATTTGATGTTGCGTGTGACGTCTTTCATGTTAGGAGAGAGAGATACAGCTTATTACTGCTACAGTATGCCCCCTCCACACTTCATGCAACCAAGACCTCATTCATCCTCCAAGGGCTTCAGAAACCTTAGGATCACTTTTCAGGGGCCTGACAGACACAGAAGCCTTTACTAATTGGTTGGCTTTAAGAGCGGCCGGGTGGACTACTGCTGTACTGACATGGAAGTGGCATCTCTCGCTTGTTTGGAGGAAATTAGCCCCAGTGCACGAGTGTGAGTGAATTAGACCAAACGTATGCCTCCCTCCAGCCACACACAATCAAATAAGTATGTAACTTAGAGAAAGACCCTTAATGCACATAACTTTCTCTCACACACACACACACATCTCATTATAACATTGGGATAAATACCCCCAAGAGCTCTTTGCTGCTATGTATTTAGCATTCATATCAAATACAATTTTAGTCTCACAACAAGCTTAAACTGTTTTACTCCAAGACACATCCCAAATCTTTTTTCTCTCACAGAGTATATGGGTTATGATTATATTTAGAGATATACAGTACAGTATATAGACTAGACAGTGGTTACATTCATTCCAGAGCTCCTTTATGAAGTCCATAATTAGAGGGGTGTTTAAAAAAACACAAAAATCCATATCTCAAGGGGGGTCATACTCTACTGCATGCAGCACTGTGGGGGTGTGTGTGCAGCACTGTGGGGGTGTGTGTGCAGCACTGTGGGGGTGTGCGTGCAGCACTGTGGGGGTGTGTGTGCAGCACTGTGGGGGTGTGTGTGCAGCACTGTGGGGGTGTGCGTGCAGCACTGTGGGGGTGTGCGTGCAGCACTGTGGGGGTGTGCGTGCAGCACTGTGGGGGTGTGTGCAGCACTGTGGGGGTGTGCGTGCAGCACTGTGGGGGTGTGTGTGCAGCACTGTGGGGGTGTTTGTGCAGCACTGTGGGGGTGTTTGTGCAGCACTGTGGGGGTGTGCGTGCAGCACTGTGGGGGTGTGTGCAGCACTGTGGGGGGGGGGGGGGGTGTGCAGCACTGTGGGGGTGTGTGTGCAGCACTGTGGGGGTGTGTGTGCAGCACTGTGGGGGTGTGTGTGCAGCACTGTGGGGGGGTGTGCGCAGCACTGTGGGGGTGTGCGTGCAGCACTGTGGGGGTGTGTGTGCAGCACTGTGGGGGTGTTTGTGCAGCACTGTGGGGGTGAGGGTGCAGCACTGTGGGGGGGGGTGTGCAGCACTGTGGGGGTGTGCGTGCAGCACTGTGGGGGGGTGCGTGCAGCACTGTGGGGGTGTTTGTGCAGCACTGTGGGGGTGTGTGTGCAGCACTGTGGGGGTGTTTGTGCACCACTTTGGGGGGGTGTGTGCAGCACTGTGGGGGTGTGCGTGCAGCACTGTGGGGGTGTGTGCAGCACTGTGGGGGGGGGGGGTGTGCAGCACTGTGGGGGTGTGTGTGCAGCACTGTGGGGGTGTGTGTGCAGCACTGTGGGGGTGTGTGTGCAGCACTGTGGGGGTGTGTGCGCAGCACTGTGGGGGTGTGCGTGCAGCACTGTGGGGGTGTGTGTGCAGCACTGTGGGGGTGTTTGTGCAGCACTGTGGGGGTGAGGGTGCAGCACTGTGGGGGGGGGTGTGCAGCACTGTGGGGGTGTGCGTGCAGCACTGTGGGGGTGTGCGTGCAGCACTGTGGGGGGGTGCGTGCAGCACTGTGGGGGTGTTTGTGCAGCACTGTGGGGGTGTGTGTGCAGCACTGTGGGGGTGTTTGTGCAGCACTGTGGGGTTGTGTGTGCAGCACTGTGGGGGTGTGCGTGCAGCACTGTGGGGGGGTGCGTGCAGCACTGTGGGGGTGTTTGTGCAGCACTGTGGGGGTGTGTGTGCAGCACTGTGGGGGTGTGTGTGCAGCACTGTGGGGGTGTGCGTGCAGCACTGTGGGGGTGTTTGTGCAGCACTGTGGGGGTGTTTGTGCAGCACTGTGGGTGTGTGTGTGCAGCACTGTGGGGGGGTGCGTGCAGCACTGTGGGGGTGTGCGTGCAGCACTGTGGGGGTGTGTGCAGCACTGTGGGGGGGGGGGGGGTGTGCAGCACTGTGGGGGTGTGTGTGCAGCACTGTGGGGGTGTGTGTGCAGCACTGTGGGGGTGTGTGTGCAGCACTGTGGGGGTGTGTGCGCAGCACTGTGGGGGTGTGCGTGCAGCACTGTGGGGGTGTGTGTGCAGCACTGTGGGGGTGTTTGTGCAGCACTGTGGGGGTGAGGGTGCAGCACTGTGGGGGGGGGGGGTGTGCAGCACTGTGGGGGTGTGCGTGCAGCACTGTGGGGGGGTGCGTGCAGCACTGTGGGGGTGTTTGTGCAGCACTGTGGGGGTGTGTGTGCAGCACTGTGGGGGTGTTTGTGCACCACTTTGGGGGGGTGTGTGCAGCACTGTGGGGGTGTGCGTGCAGCACTGTGGGGGTGTGTGCAGCACTGTGGGGGGGGGGGGGGGTGCAGCACTGTGGGGGTGTGTGTGCAGCACTGTGGGGGTGTGTGTGCAGCACTGTGGGGGTGTGTGTGCAGCACTGTGGGGGTGTGTGCGCAGCACTGTGGGGGTGTGCGTGCAGCACTGTGGGGGTGTGTGTGCAGCACTGTGGGGGTGTTTGTGCAGCACTGTGGGGGTGAGGGTGCAGCACTGTGGGGGGGGGGTGTGCAGCACTGTGGGGGTGTGCGTGCAGCACTGTGGGGGTGTGCGTGCAGCACTGTGGGGGGGTGCGTGCAGCACTGTGGGGGTGTTTGTGCAGCACTGTGGGGGTGTGTGTGCAGCACTGTGGGGGTGTTTGTGCACCACTTTGGGGGGGTGTGTGCAGCACTGTGGGGGTGTGTGTGCAGCACTGTGGGGGTGTGTGTGCAGCACTGTGGG
The DNA here is from genome assembly GCF_002021735.2 of Oncorhynchus kisutch. Lineage (NCBI taxonomy): Eukaryota > Metazoa > Chordata > Actinopteri > Salmoniformes > Salmonidae > Oncorhynchus > Oncorhynchus kisutch. The sequence goes on along the minus strand of NC_034191.2, from coordinate 59,572,320 downwards.
GGTGTGTGTGCAGCACTGTGGGGGTGTTTGTGCAGCACTGTGGGGTTGTGTGTGCAGCACTGTGGGGGTGTGCGTGCAGCACTGTGGGGGGGTGCGTGCAGCACTGTGGGGGTGTTTGTGCAGCACTGTGGGGGTGTGTGTGCAGCACTGTGGGGGTGTGTGTGCAGCACTGTGGGGGTGTGCGTGCAGCACTGTGGGGGTGTTTGTGCAGCACTGTGGGGGTGTTTGTGCAGCACTGTGGGTGTGTGTGTGCAGCACTGTGGGGGGGTGCGTGCAGCATTGTGGGGGTGTGTGTGCAGCACTGTGGGGGTGTTTGTGCAGCACTGTGGGGGTGTGTGTGCAGCACTGTGGGGGTGTGCGTGCAGCACTGTGGGGGTGTGTGTGCAGCACTGTGGGGGTGTTTGTGCAGCACTGTGGGGGTGTGTGTGCAGCACTGTGGGGGGGGGGGTGTGCACCACTGTGGGGGTGTGTGTGCAGCACTGTGGGGGCGTGTGTGCACCACTGTGGGGGTGTGCGTGCAGCACTGTGGGGGTGTGTGTGCAGCACTGTGGGGGTGTGTGTGCAGCACTGTGGGGGTGTGCGTGCAGCACTGTGGGGGTGTGTGTGCAGCACTGTGGGGGTGTGTGTGCAGCACTGTGGGGGTGTTTGTGCAGCACTGTGGGGGTGTGTGTGCAGCACTGTGGGGGCGTGTGTGCACCACTGTGGGGGTGTGGGGCGGGGGGTGTTGATGATTATGTTCTCCGGCCCACTCCAGTGCATGTGGACCCCCTGTACCAGAGTGTACAGTACCGTACAGTACTGACACACACACACACACACTCTGAGTCTGTCAGACGTGTGTGTTGTGCAGCTGGAGTAGGGTTTTTTCCGTACTTCACTTCCAACGTTCAGACAAAACAGCTGTGGTGTGGTAAGGATGGAGGTAGGGTCTGCTCTCTTTCATCTGTCCAGATACAGGTCAGTGTTGGTAAATGAGTTGATAGCAAGCACACTTCAACACATCACAGGAGAGCTCTCAATATCAGCTCAGACTAACAGAAAATATGAACTCTCGCTAGACGTTAGCTCCACTTCTGGTGATAGCATGTGTTGGATGATCCCATACAGTATATACAGTACTTGAATGGCAGATCAGTATTAAAATACTTCATACACTATAAAGAATCTTAATTTATTTAGCTTGATCTTTGCTGCTCAGGTAAATAACTTGCTACACCTATTTTAGCTAGAAAATGCTGGACCTGACTTAATTCAACATTTGCAGAAGCAGGGAACCATATAAACAATGATTTAATTCAATTATGAGATTGCTTTGCTCAGATAAGCTAATAGTTTGTTCAAAAGTATTGTTCCCTGTTAAAGAAACATAAATTGTCATAGTTTAGCCTGCCATTCTTCATATTATTTAAATATATGTTTGTAAATCGAATATCACTGAACTCTATAAACGTCACAGTCACGATCTCCCTTCCAATGTGCAAAACATATCAGTTGCCATGGATACTAGGTTCATTTAAAAGTGCACACGCACAGTTGTCCTTGGTATGAAACAGTTGTCCTTAGTATGAAATGGAAAACAAGGTCATTTCCCCTCTTCTGAGATGCAAAGAGAAGGGGGTAAAAAATCCCTGTTGAAAAGAAATATATTCAAAGGAGTGATTACCCAACTCTCACATGACCTTTATCTGATGACACACTAATCGTATCATGTAGTAAATAGATGATAATGACGGTGGCGGTGATGATGATTATGTTGGAAATGATGACTATTATTGGCTGTAGTAGCAGTATGGAGATAACATCTAATAGGAGTAAAGGTAGTTTAAATGGTGGTTGTAGTAGCAGTCAAAGATTTTTGCAATTAATAATGTAAGAACGTGGGACATAAAATAAGAATAGAGAATTGCCTGAAATTGCCGTCATCTAGCGATCACAGTGCACTGCATTAGTGATGGAGATGAAATAACCATTATAGGAACAATATACAGACCCATTAGTAAGTGAGAATGAACTAGAGAGCTACAGAGCTCCCAGGTAATAGGCAGTGAACAGACCCATGAAGTTTTCACTGCTGTAAAAAACGGAATCCACCTCTAAACATCCACCCAGACACATCATCAGGTGAACAGGTTTAGTTGATGACGATGCCACATGGTGCTGGTAGAGTGAAATGATTGACATAATCAACATCTAAATAATTGCTACGGAAATAACAACTGCCAATCAAGCAATCATGTCTCTGTACAGACGTTAGCTACATTCAGGGTAATTGGAAATTTGGTGGCTGACTGGCACTATCAGCATGTGCAGCCCAAAGTAGCACCTGGTTCCATTGCTTAAAGCCAGGCTCTAGCCTAGCTAACACCATGACAATAACAATCACAGATACTCCTTTCATAGTAACCAAACCAAAGTGTTAGTGTTAGTGTTATGTTTTTATTTCACAAAGCTCATGAGTTTACTTAATGTAAGATCAATGCCAGCCATGTAACAAAAACAAGGACCAAAGTGTTTTTATTCACAAGGCTTAGGAGACATGATTGCTTGTACTATCCATACCGACACCAATCTCAGGTAACACAAAACCGGTCTGGAAATCATCCTTCCTCAACTAGCCGTTCACTGTGGCCTCAAGTTGACTCAACCTCAGGTTCACCCCTGTTACACACTCCCATTTCCTCCTGGGGGTAATCTCCTGGCTGCATGTTACAGCCAGGTCTCAGTGTTTGTGTCGGGCTTCAACTCTCAACTCACAGGGCGGGTAGTTGTAATGGGCTACAAGAAACAACATCGAACCCAAGTCCCACGGATCAAGATGAGAAAAAACAGCTCTGTCCAAACCCCCCAAAATTTGTCAGAATCTTTTAGAGCCAGAGTGATTTCATTGGAGTGGCAGGGTAGCCTAGTGGTTAGAGTGTTGGACTAGTAACCAGAAGGTTGCAAGTTCAAACCCCTGAGCTGACAAGGTACTATAATCTGTTGTTCAAACCCACTGTTTCTTGGCCATCATTGAAAATAATAAATTGTTCTTAACTGACTTGCCTAGTGAAATATAAAAAATTGCGGCCGGTGTTCTTAATCAAAATAAGCTAATTGTGCTCTCCCAAAAATTAATTTTTTTTGCGTGAAAAACAGTGAATAAGCAAAAATGGTATGCCTCCGCGTACAAAAACATGTATGACGCTTAGTTTCATTTTTTATTTTATGCTGTTTTTTTTTGTCCAAACTGGTGGCTTGGTACTAATGTTCAGCCTGTGTAAACCACCCAGATCAGCAGAACCCAATTCTCTGAGAGAAACAGACAGTATCTGAGCGTACTCCAGTGAGATAAAACTATTAAAGCTAACGCTTAAAACCACAGTAGTTCACCATTTCTATCTCTAAACTGCATCTCACCATTTCAGGAGCTTCCACTCCACCAAGGCAATTTGTAGCCAAAGTGTCTCCATCTGCGACAGTCGCTTTTGCAAGGCAGTAGGGAGGGAGACTAGCTAGAGACTGTGTGTTCTTGAGTGATTCAGTGCATGCATCAGACTCTGTCATCAAATGCTTTCATGGTTTCGTGAGTCCCTTGAAGAAACCACACATTTCATCAGTCAGCAGTTTCACACAGACGCAGGGGGAAAAGCTTTGTTTTAAAAGCCAACCGTTGTCTCCTCTCTTACTCCTTGTTCGTTAAAGCTTATCCACCTCCTCACCCACCCAGTCAAGAAAAGCACTATGAAACACTTTTCAAATAGAGGATACACACTTTGTTGTCTTTTTTCAAATGTATTTTTAGCATCGCCATGACAACCTGACACACCACAAATATTTTCTTCATAGATGATTTTTCCTCCTGGTTTTACAATAAAACAAATTATGTTGCACTTGAAAGAAATGTGTGATTATTTGTTGCTTTCCTTGGATTGAAGAAATTGAATCGTCTATGTCGATATTGTTTTGACAAAAATGCAATTCTCCTTGATCTAGGCTACGCTTTATCTTGGATTTGTCTTTTTTGAGAAATTTATTCTGGTTAGTTATTAAAGAATAGATAGTGATATCAAATGAGCTCCAATACCTTTCCTTCAAATAACACTGTAATGTTAAAAGATGATACTATGACACAAGAAAGTTAGCTAAGGACTTTCTAAACTGTTGAGCAGAGGGGATTATGGGAAAAGAATATTAATGATTGTCACCAACATTGTTTGTGATTTAAACAGCAAATGTAGATGAAAGAAAAATGCACCTAAAATGTCATTTTGTTATTCCTTAAATAGCCTTTCACTGTGCTTTTCGACTAATCATTTGGCTTAAATCTAATTTATGTGAATAATTATCCATAATCATATTTAATTATGCACTTAATGCTAATACGACTATTAATTTGATTTAAATGAAGACAGCCTTGACAATCATAATTTACCAGGACCAGATTAACATGCATTGCATAAGAATCGCAAAAATGCATTTACATTTACATTCATCAAAGCGTATCAGCTTAGCACCCCCCCCCCCCCCCCCCAAACCCCCACTACACAATACTCAATAAATGTGTATGTGTTATTTTTAAAATGAAAAATATATATGGCAACAAGAAAGTAGCAATTGTTAGGGTTGTTCTATACAAACAGGTGACCTTCTGTATTGTACATATACAGTAAAGAAATCAATGGTCATTTTCTATATTGGCTAAAATTCATGTCACATCTCGCTGTTAGGGAGCTAAAATGAAGATGGTTGTTGTGGGTTACCATGCATCTCAATGAATCGCCTGTGTTCGACTACTTTGGCGGCACTATATATGGAATAAGAAATAGGGGGCCATTTCAAATGCAGCCCTGGTCTACAGAAACCATGTGTGACCTTTCCTAAAGAGTGGCAACGCCATTAGCTAAAGGTCAACCCAAAAGACACATTAAACATTACAAACTGCCCCACTGTCAATGGCACAACCATGTAGCAGGATTACATTACTACACTGTGTTCATGCTTTGTAGCAGGGCTATATGGTAAACTATACATGGGCTGTCTGCTATCAAATAACACTGAGAGGTTGATAGGCACTTCTTCTTCTGAAATGTAAACTCCATCAATGTCTGTATTTCTGCATTGAGGTTCAGGGACAGTTCCATGCATATCATAGTAACCGAAGTCTTGTAGATTGATGGACACACTTCCTCAATGTCTTCTGTATTTATGCATTTAGGTAATTGCACCTTTGTGACCTTTTTTTCCAGACAGCCTTTCTGTGCTGTGTGCTGCTTGCGTCTAGCTCTCTGACGCCTGGTTATTGACCTGTAACACTTGTGACATTACAGTGCTCAGATTCAAGAGGATAATAGAGGGGAGGGCGACCTTTATGATAAATTAATAATTAATAAAGTAATTGGTCTGGCGGGTGACTGGGCCATAAAGCACAAGGCCGACAGCTTTGTCTGCCCACTACTTTCATTCAGACGGCCTGAATGATTATTCTGGTCTGTACGCTGGCAAAGGGCAAACAGAATATCAAATATTCACCATGGAGAACACACACACAATTATTTCAGACTTAATGAAGTTTACTCAGGAAAACTATTTCTAGAAGCATTAAATGGAGCACACGCGTGTGCATGCGTACACACGCACACACACGCACACTTTAGGTCACCTTGAGAGGATGGCATTGAGTCTACCTACTTAACTAGAGGCCAACAACATGAAAATTTGGCAATCATCGAGATCAAAATTTTGGACATTTCTCAATCTAGCATTGTCAATAGAGTAGCAGAAACATGATTAAATATGAATCCTCTCTGAGTACTATATGTTTCACTGGACACAATAGCTTGATAGGAAACACAGACCTCACAGTTGAGACTGGTGCCTCCCCCCTCTAGCATAGTGTTGATAAATGCATTCTGTCAAATTGTCCTTAAATGATCCTGAGGTCTGCAGATCAACTTTAGACAGGCTGGCTTTGATATCCATTAAGACATAATTATGTTAAAGATCTTGTATTATTTGATGCTTAGCTGTGCAGGCTAAATTGCTGCGAGGTCAAGCTCCAATCGAAGCCCTGTGTTTGTAACTCTGAGTGCTTCGGAGATTTCATAATTGGCCTTTTGAACGGCTAATGGCATAGCATGATTGATGTGCTCTCAGAATTGAGTCTTGTCATACGCATAATGCCTATCAAGAAAGTTACGTTGGAAGGAGAAAAAGCAAAGCCCGTCAGTTTTTTTGAGCATAAAAACAACGTCTGTCCGGCTGAATAATTTCTCAGCTGTAAAGAAAATGGGCTTTAATCTGGCTCTCACCGACTGCCTGGTATCTTTATGATAAAGTACCATGCTTTGGTTCCCCATCTGTTTTGTGTGTATGGAGAGTGGGGAGTGGGGGATATGCCATATCCCAGAGAGGGAAACGGTTTGGTTGGTATTCTACAGAATCTGACTTGTTAGGCACATCACTGCATATTCACTGGATGCTGCTGGATGTCTCACTCATTGAATGGCTGTGTATGAGGAATCGTTTATATTTGTGTTGCATGCACAGCACTCCCCCCTTCCCTTCGCTATAGCCCCTCATGCATTATTTGTTATGGTATTGTTTTCCAGCTGTGAAAGTATTCAATGCATTGCACCAGGAGACCTAGCAGGCTGTTGTCTTGCTTTAGCTGCTTTTATCTACAGTGCATTCGGAAAGTATTCAGACCCCTTGACTTTTTCCACATTTTGTTACTTTTACAGCCTTATTCTAAAATGATTAAATAGTTTTTTTCCTCATCAATGATAGTAAAACATTGATTGGTTTGTAACAGAAAACGCCACAGAGGAGCCATAGCCGAGTCTTGCTATTTTAAGTATTTCTACAGGTGCGGTGTGTGGATCTCCTTCTGTTTATTTATAAGATGCTATATCTACACATTTTTTACATGTGTGTTTGGACACCTTCATGTGTGTGTAAAATATTACTGTCCTCAGATTATTTATTCATAGATTTGAGCAACATATACATATAGCAACAATTTTGCTAGAATGGAATGTTCGTATCCTTTATATAACATAAATTCATCACATCATAAATCTAGCCTCATGCTATTGGGTTAGGTTAGAGTTAGTCCGTGTCCCAAATGGCACCCTATTCCATATATGTAGTGCACTACTTTTGACCAGAGCCCAGATCTCATATTACTGTATATATATATATTTTTATATATATGTATATATGTAAATATTGATTTCCATAATGTATCATGTGTAAATTGTAATTATTTGTCACATTTGAGTGTAAAATGTCACGCCCTGGTCTAAGTATTTTGTGTTTTTCTTCATGTATTGGGTCAGGCCAGGGTGTGGCATGGAGTTTTTGTATTGTGGTGTGTTTTGTCTTGGGGTTTTGGGTGTGTATGTTTTTGGGATTGTAGCTAGTGGGGTTATCTAGCAAGGTCTATGGCTGTCTGGAGTGGTTCTCAATTAGAGGCAGGTGCTTATCGTTGTCTCTGATTGGGAACCATATTTAGGCAGCCATATTCTTTGAGTTTGTCGTGGGTGATTGTCCTATTTGTCCTGAGTGTCTTGATGTCCTTGTTTGATGTTAGTTGACACAAGTATAGGCTGTTTTCGGGTTTCGTTTATTGTTTTTGTAGTGTTCGTGTTTAGTCGTGTTTTACGTTTGTTTAAATAAACATGGATCGCAATCGACACGCTGCAGTTTGGTCCGACTCTCCTTCACCACACTTAGAAAACCGTAACATAAAACTAACTGTTTTCTCTGTGAGTGAGGCAGATATATATGACTTCTTGTCTCACTTGAGTGAAACCATCAAAGTGATAGATTTGAAACAGATACACTACTGGTCAAAGTTTTAGAACACCTACTCAATCAAGGGGTTTTCTTTATTTACTGTTACTGTTTTCTACATTGTAGAATAATAGTGAAGACATAAAATAGAAATAACACATACGGAATCGTGTAGTAACCAAAAAAGTGTTAAACAAATCCAAATATATTTTATATTTGAGATTCTTCAGTGTCACCAGCAAAGCACCCCCACACCATCACACCTCAACCCTCCATGCTTTACGGTGGGAAATACATATGCGGAGATCATCCTTTCACCCACACCACATCTCACAAAGACACGGCGGTTGGAACCAAAAATCTTACATTTGGACTCCAGACCAAAGGACACATTTCCACCGGTCTAATGTCCATTGCTCATTTTCTTGGCCAAAGCAGGTCTCGTTTTCTTATTGGTGTCCTTTAGTAGTGGTTTCTTTGCAGTAATTCGATCATGAAGGCCTGATTCACACAGCCTCCTCTGAACAGTTGATGTTGACATGGGTCTGTTACTTGAACTCCGTGAAGCATTTTTTTGGGTGCCAATTTCTGAGGCTGGTAACGCTAATGAACTTATCCTCTGCAGCAGAGGTAACTCTGGGTCTTCCATTCTTGTGACTGTCCTAATGAGAGCTAATTTCATCATAGCACTTGATGGTTTTTGCGACTGCACTTCAAGAAACTTTCAAAATTCTTGAAATGTTCCACATTGACTGACCTTGATGTCTTAAAGTAATGATGGACTGTCGTTTATCTTTGCTTATTTGAGCTGTTCTTGCCATAATATGGACTTGGTCTTTTACCAAATAGGGCTATCTTCTGTATGCCTCCCCTACCTTGTCACAATACAACTGATTGGCTCAAACGCATTGAGAAGGAAAGAAATTCCACAAATGAACTTTTAACAAGGCACACCTGTTAATTGAATTGCATTCCAGGTGACTACCTCATGAAGCTGGTTGAGAGAATGCCAAGAGTGGGCAAAGCTGTCATCAAGGCAAAGGGTGGCTATTTGAAGAATCTCAAATATAAAATATATTTGGATTTGTTTAACACTTTTTTTTGTTTACTAAATGTGTTTACTAAATATGTGTTAATTCATAGATTTGATGTCTTTACTATTATTCTACAATATAAAAAATAGTACAAATAAAGAAAAACCCTTGAATGAGTAGGTGTTCTAAAACTTTTGACCGGTAGTGTACGTGTTTGTCATTTAACAACCCCATCCTTTATTAGATGGGGAAAAATACACCTATCTCTTTCAAAAGTTATTTTAACAAAAATAGTCAATTGACAAACATTTCTAAAAATGGATATACACAATCTTTTGGAATATCACTCTTCATTTACTCAAGCAGGGCTGAAAAGGAGATAAGCAAAGAATAGTTTCATTTGGAAACCCATTTTGGCTACACCCCCTCTCCCAGTATGGGAAGGGAGTAAAATATCAGGTGGCTGCTCCAAAATAAAGTAGTGAGAGTCTGAAATAAACCAAAGTCCTCCTCCTCTCTTATACTCTTTTCCAACTGTAATGGGTGACAGATCACAACAGGGAAGGTAAGCCGCTAAAATGATAACGTAGAATTGAGTATTTGTTGTGTCGGTGCACTGAAAACATTTATAGTTGTTGAAGCTAGCACAGACTGGAATATGTTCCGAGATTCATCCGATGGCATTGAGGAGTTTACCACTGTCACGGCCGTTGTTGGAAGGAGACCAAGGTGCAGCGTGGTGAGCGTACATTTTTATTTTATTTATATAAAATGTTGCCAACAAAACAAGAAATAACAAGAAATAACAAAACAACCGTGAAGCTTAACAGGGCTATAGTGCCACTAACAAAGATAACTACCCACACTGAAAGAAGGGAAAAAGGGCTACCTAAGTATGATTCCAAATCAAAGACAACGATAGACAGCTGTACCTGATTGAGAACCATACCCGGCCAACACATAGAAATAAAGAAACATAGAAAACAAAACATAGAATGCCCACCCCACATCACACCCTGACCTAACCAAATAGAGAACTAAAACGGCTCTCTAAGGTCAGGGCGGGACAACCACATCATTCACCGGCTTCATTAATAAGTGCATCAATGACGTCGTCCCCACATTGACCGTACGTGCACACCCCAGCTAGAAGCTATGGATTACAGGCAACATCCGCACTGAGCTAAAGGCTAGAGCTGCCACTTTCAAGGAGCGGGACACTAATCCGGACACTGATAAGAAATCTCACTATGCCCTCCGGCGAACCATCAAACAGGCAAAGCGTCAGAACAGGACAAATCCTACCACACCGACTCTGAAGCTGCCGGTGACGCAAGCCTACCAGATGAGCTAAATGCCTTCTATGCTCGCTTTGAGGCAAGTAACACTGAACCATGCATGAGAGCACCAGCTTTTCTGGAAGACTCTGTGATCACGCTATCTGTAGCCGATGTAAGACCTTGTAAGAGGTTAACAAGGCCACTAAAGTAAGAGCTTTAAACATTAACAAGGCCGCTGGGCAGACAATTAGGACACGTACTCAGAGCATGTGCTTACCACCTGGCAAGTGTCTTCACTGATATTTTCAACCTCTCCCTGACCCAGTCTGTAATACCTACTGGTTTCAAGCAGACCTCCCTGTTCCCAAGAGGCTGGTCATGGCTTACATCAACACCATCAAACCAGATACCCTGGACTCCAATTCGCAAACAGATCCTAAGATGATGCAATCTCTATTGCACTCCACACTGCTTTTTCCCGGACGAAGGGAACACCTAAAGTTGAAGTCGAAAGTTTACATACACTCAATAAGTATTTGAAAGCATTGCCTTTAAATTGTTTAACTTGGGTCAAACATTTTGGGTAGTCTTCCACAAGCTTCCCACAATAAGTTGGGTGAATTTTGGCTCATTCCTCCTGACAGAGCTGGTGTAACTGAATCAGGTTTGTAGGCTTCATTGCTCACACACGCTTTTTCAGTTCTGCCCACAAATTTTCTATAGGATTGAGGTCAGGGCTTTGTGATGGCCACTCCAATACCTTGACTTTGTTGTCCTTAAGCCATTTTTCCACAACTTTGGAAGTATGCTTGGGGTCATTGTACATTTGGAAGACCCATTTGCGACTAAGCTTTAACTTCCTGACTGATGTCTTGAGATGTTGCTTCAATATATCCACATAATTTTCCTACCTCATGAGCCATATATTTTGTAAAGTGCACCAGTCCCTCCTGCAGCAAAGCACCCCCACAACATGATGCTGCCTCTCCCATGCTTCATGTTTGGGATGGTTTTCTTCGGCTTGCAAGCCTCCCAAACATAACAATGGTGATTTTTGCCCAACAGTTCTATTTTTGTTTCATCAGCCCAAAGGACATTTCTCCAAAAAGTACGATCTTTGTCCCCATGTGCAGTTTCAAACCATAGTCTGGATTTAAAGCAGTGGCTTCCTCCTTGCTGAGCGGCCTTTCAGGTTATGTCGATATAAGACTCTTTTTACTGTGGATATAGATACTTTTGTACCTGTTTCCTCCAGCATCTTCACAAGATCCTTTACTTTTGTTCTGGGATTGATTAGCACTTTTCGCACCAAAGTACGTTCATTTCTAGGAGACAGAACGTGTCTCCTTCCTGAGCCGTATGGCAGCTGCGTGGTCCCATGGTGTTTATACTTGCATACTGTGTTGTTATGTGTTAATAACATTTAGACTACGTTACCCAGCAGGCTATGCGGGAGGCAAATGGTTCAAGAATGCCTTGCATGGCTAAACATGGAGTTTTCTAGCTGAAGTATATGTTCATTAAAAGTAGTTAAACCTACGCCCCGGTTTGTCATTATATAAGGAACAAACATAACATGGTGTCAGATTGGTAGTCGCTATGACGAGACAGGGAAAAGAGAGAAGTAACTCTGCAAATTTCCTGATGAAAATTGAACGTTCTACCACAAGTCAAGTGAGGTGAGTAGTCGAAGATGCTAGCTTGCAAGAGCGAGGACAACTAGCCGCAGCAGCGAGAGTGACAGCAGCGAGAGCGAGGCTGCATTGGAATCTGTTGATGAGCAAGTTGATGAGCAACATACTGAAGTAAGAGAAATTGACACTGTTCCTGTTCTCCGTCATGGATAGCCTTAGTCCTCCTACTCCTATGCAGTTATCAGGCAATTTAGCTGACAATTGAAAACGTTTCAAGCAGAGATTCAATATCTATCTAGCAGCCAGTGGTGCAGGGGGAGATGATGACAAATTGAAACTTCCATTTTTCTGCATGTTATTGGAGAGGATGCATTGGACATTTACAATAGCTTTCAGCAAGATGAGGCAAACTTGACATTGACTGTGCTAATGGCTAAATTTGAGGATGTACTTTGTACCAAGCCAGAACGTCACGTTTGAGAGATACACGTTTTTCTCTCATGATCAGAAACAGGGAGTCAGTTTTGACCAGTATTTGGCTGAGCTGAACACACTGAGCAAAACGTGTGAATTTGAAAATCTGAAAGACTCACTAGTAAAAGACAGGATAGTCTGTGACATACTTGATAATGGACTCAAGGAGAGATTGCTGCGTGAGCAAGATTGAACTTTGGATAAAGCAGTGAATGTGTGTTGTGCAGCTGAAACCACCAGAGCACACGCTAAAGAGCTGTGCAGTGTATGCCATAAAAAGAGAGGAGCACCACACACAACGCCTTACAAAACAAAAACAAGCAAAAGAGAGAAATCAAAACACTACATGTGGAAAATGTGGATTTATCCACAAGACAACAAAAAAATGCCCTGCATATGGCAAATCATGCAACAACTGTGGGAAAAATAATAATTTCTCAAAATGCTGCAAAGCTGAGGCTACAAAGAAAAAGGTTCACACAGTCAAGGAGATTGAAGAATTCTTTGTTGATTCTGTGGAAATATGCAATGCAGTAAATGCTGAATGGATTGCGCCATTGACTGTGAATGAAACTATAATACCATTCAAGCTTGATACTGGAGCACAGGTAAACCTGTTGTCACTGGATGACTACAAAACACTGAAGGTGAAGAGCAAAATACACCCGGTGAAAATTAAGGTCACTGGTTATACTGGAGAGAACGTACCAGTCAATTTTTTATTTTTTAAAAGTAGCTGCATAGTAACTTAACAGCACGAAGGAAAACAGTTCAGAGCACAGCTGCTGATTGTGGAGTGTACAGCCTATTCTAGGAATCAATGCATGTGAAAAGTTCAATTTGTTGAAAAGAGTGTATGAGGTGACATCACAGACTGAAAATGACCAAGAATCGCTACTGGCTGAGTATGAGGATGTGTTTGAGGGTCTTGGATGTTTACCAGGAGAACACAAAATATGTACTGATGACAAAATTACTCCAGTTGTGCATGCATGCAGAAAAGTTCCATTTGCACTGAGGAAAAAGCTCAAAGAGGAACTCGGACGCATGGAAAAGATGGACGTCATCACAAAAAATGGATGAACCTACAGACTGGGTAAGCTCACTGGTTATTGTGGTGAAAAAGAACAGCGATCTCAGGATATGTCTAGATCCGAGAGATCTCAACAAAACAATCAAGAGAGAGCATTTCAAGTTGCCAACCAGAGAAGAGATAATGTTGCAGTTTGCTGGAGCAAAGTGGTTCAGTAAGCTTGATGCCTCATCAGGATTCTGGCAAATGAAGCTAGATGATGCAAGCTCAAGGCTATGCACATTCAACACACCTGAGGGCAGGTACACATTTCTTCGTCTACCATATGGGATTCTCTCAGCGCCAGAGGTCTACCACAAGACAATCCACATGATCTTAGAGCACATTCCAGGAGTGGAGACTATGATCGATGACATCATCATCTTGGGGTCCACAAAAGAAGAACACAATGCGAGAATGAGACAAGTGCTGGACCTGACACAAGGACAAATGTGAGTTTGGTGTGAAAACACTTACCTTCGTGGGAGATGTACTTTCAGAGGACGGAGTCAAACCAGATCCGAGGAAAACATCAGCCATCAACAACATGGAGCTCCCGAAGAAAAAGGACGAAGTGAGACGCTTCATGGGCATGATCACCTACCTTGCAAAGTTCATACCAGATGTCTTCTGGAACAGAACAATGAATGGGAATGGTC